>NC_084559.2:5915000-6112500 GCF_033978685.3 Nerophis lumbriciformis | reverse complement strand
GGCTCTTTAGCGTTGCGAGGAGGCTTCTCCATGATGTCAAGGTCTGGTGGGTTGAAACCGAGGGCGGTCGCAGGCAGGCCGTCAGTCACCAGGTTGACCCAGAGCAGCTGAACTGGTATCAGTGCCTCAGGGAAGCCCAGTGCTGCAGTAAGAAAGATACTACAAAGAGAAGTCACATCAGGTACAAAACTTACACGCTGATGTGGGTGCACCAGAAATAATACAACTACCGTATTTTCCGCACTATTAGCCGCACCTAAAAACCACAAATTTACTCAAAAGCTGATAGTGCGGCTTTTAACCCGGTGCGCTTTATATATGGATTAATATTACGATTAATTTTCATAAAGTTTCGATCTCGCAACTTCGGTAAACAGCCGCCATCTTTTTTCCCGGTAGAACAGGAAGCGCTTCTTCTTCTACGCAAGCAACCGCCAAGGTAAGCACCCGCCCCCATAGAACAGGAAGCGCTTCTTCTTCTACTGTAAGCAACCACCCGCCCGCGTAGAAGAAGAAAAAGCGCGCGGATATACCGTACGTTTCATTTCCTTTGTGTGTTTACATCTGTAAAGACCACAAAATGGCTCCTACTAAGCGTCAGGGATCCGGTTCATGAAAAGACGCAATCTCTCCATCCGCACACGGATTACTATTTCACAGCAACTGATATTCCTGTGAACCGCACTGTGGATACAACGGGAGCACGTACGGTGAATATTCGCACCACAGGGAATGAGAAGTCATCCTTCACTGTGGTTCTAGCTTGCCATGCTAATGGCCAGAAACTTCCACCCATGGTGATATTCAAAAGGAAGACCTTGCCAAAAGAGACCTTTCCAGCCGGCGTCATCATAAAAGCTAACTCGAAGGGATGGATGAAGAAAAGATGAGCGAGTGGTTAAGGTAAGTTTAAGTTTACGCGAAGAGGCCGGGTGGCTTTTTTCACGCAGCTCTGTCCATGTTGATATACGTATGTTTGTGATTGCACATTTGCGTACATTTTGGGAGTGAACAGAGTTGTTAGAACGCTGGTTTTTAATATATTATTAAAGTTTGACTGACCTATCTGACTGTTTTTTTGACATTCCTTTAGCGCAGTTAGATGCGGCTTACAACACCGGGCGGCTTATAGGTGGACAAAGTTTTGAAATATGCCGTTCATTGAAGGCGCGGCTTATAACCCAGGGCGCCTTATGGTGCGGAAAATACGGTAATATGATCTACCATGAACTCACCAGACGACCTCTCCTACATTTGAAGAGATCAGGTATCTGATGAACTGCTTCATGTTGTTGTAAATAGCACGGCCTTCCTCAACCGCCGCCACGATAGAAGAGAAGTTGTCATCGGCGAGGACCATCTCAGAGGCGGACTTGGCCACGGCAGTGCCAGAGCCCATGGCGATGCCAATCTCTGCCTTCTTCAAGGCTGGGGCATCATTCACACCATCTCCCGTCTTTGGACAAACAATGTGTTGTTCCACTATTACAGCGTCACATCAAACCAATAAACAACACCATGAATATACATGACATAAAACAGTGATATGTATATAAAGTGATCCCACAGAAAGTACCCTCTACTTCGACCACCACTTTACATGAATTAAGCTCACAGATAGAGGTGTAGCATGTATTCGTATGACAATTTGTTGGTAGAGAGCCATTTGCTCAGTACACGTTCCCCATTGGTACATATTGAAGCGATAGAAAGGAAGTGTGCCTCGGTTCAAGTGTCTACATCAGTGTTTTTCAACCTTTTTTTTATCTATGGCACATTTTTTTCATAAAAAACAAAACAAACAGGCACACCACCAGCAGAAAAGGTTAAAAAATTAGAAACTCCACCAGGTTGTCGTGCCTTATTTTGAGTTTGTTGTCGTTTCCTGTGTGTAGTGCTTTAGTTTCTGTCTTGCGCTGTTATTTTGGTGTTCTCCTGTAGCAACTTCACGCCTTCCTTTGAGCGCTTTGTTTTCGCAATCAAGACTATTTAAGTTGTGCGTATGCTATCCTTCTTTGTGGGGACATTGTTGATTGTCATGTCATGTCATGTACGGATGTACTTTGTGGACGCCGTCTCTGCTCCACACGCTGTACGTTTTTGCTGTCGTCCAGCATTCTGTTTTTGTTTACTTTGTAGCCAGTTCAGTTTTACTTTTGTTTTGCCATTCCTATGCTTCAGTGCCTTTTCCGAGCGGGACTTGCCTTTTGTTCATTTTTGGTTTAAAGGGGAACATTATCACCAGACCAATATATACCTTGATGTTGCAGAAAAAAGACCATATATTTTTTTTAACCGATTTCCGAACTCTAAATGGGTGAATTTTGGCGAATTAAACGCCTTTCTAATATTCGCTCTTGGAGCGATGACGTCACAACGTGGCGTCACATCGGGAAACAATCCGCCATTTTCTCAAACACCGAGTCAAATCAGCTCTGTTATTCTCCGTTTTTTCGACTGTTTTCCGTACCTTGGAGACATCATGCCTCGTCGGTGTGTTGTCGGAGGGTGTAACAACACGAACAGGGACGGATTCAAGTTGCACCAGTGGCCCAAAGATGCGAAAGTGGCAAGAAATTGGACGTTTGTTCCGCACACTTTACCGACGAAAGCTATGCTACGACAGAGATGGCAAGAATGTGTGGATATCCTGCGACACTCAAAGCAGATGCATTTCCAACGATAAAGTCAAAGAAATCTGCCGCCAGACCCCCATTGAATCTGCCGGAGTGTGTGAGCAATTCAGGGACAAAGGGCCTTGGTAGCACGGCAAGAAATGGCGGCAGTTTGTTCCCGCAGACGAGCGAGCTAAACCCCCTATCGACCCTAGCTTCCCTGGCCTGCTGACATCAACTCCAAAACTGGACAGATCAGCTTTCAGGAAAAGAGAGCGGATGAGGGTATGTCTACAGAATATATTAATTGATGGAAATTGGGCTGTCTGCACTCTCAAAGTGCATGTTGTTGCCAAATGTATTTCATATGCTGTAAACCTAGTTCATAGTTGTTAGTTTCCTTTAATGCCAAACAAACACATACCAATCGTTGGTTAGAAGGCGATCGCCGAATTCGTCCTCGCTTTCTCCCGTGTCGCTGGCTGTCGTGTCGTTTTCGTCGGTTTCGCTTGCATACGGTTCAAACCGATATGGCTCAATAGCTTCAGTTTCTTCTTCAATTTCGTTTTCGCTACCTGCCTCCACACTACAACCATCCGTTTCAATACATTCGTAATCTGTTGAATCGCTTAAGCCGCTGAAATCCGAGTCTGAATCCGAGCTAATGTCGCTATAGCTTGCTGTTCTTTCCGCCATGTTTGTTTGTGTTGGCATCACTATGTGACGTCACAGGAAAATGGACGGGTGTTTATAACGATGGTTAAAATCAGGCACTTTGAAGCTTTTTTTAGGGATATTGCGTGATGCGTAAAATTTTGAAAAAAACTTCGAAAAATATAATAAGCCACTGGGAACTGATTTTTAATGGTTTTAACCATTCTGAAATTGTGATAATGTTCCCCTTTAAGCGTTACATACCTTTTTACCTACACGCCGTCTCCCGCTGTGCTCTGCATATTGGGATCTGCGGAGTTTGGTGGTAGCAGGGGTGTATAATGTAGCCCGAAAGAGTCAGGGCTGCATGGGATTCTGGGTATTTGTTCTGTTGTGTTTATGTTGTGTTAAGGTGCAGATGTTCTCCCGAATTGTGTTTGTCATTTTTGTTTGGTTTTGGCTCAAAGTGTGGCGCATTATTAGTAAGAGTGTTAAAGTTGTTTTATATGGCCACCGTCAGTGTGACCTGTGTGGCTGTTGACCCAGTACGCCTTGCTGTAATTTACGTGTGCAAGCAGAAGATGCATATAACAAAAGGCTGGGCTGACACGCTGTTAATACAGATTGTAGAGGGCGCTAAATGCTGTACCATCATGGCATGCCCTTATTATTATTGTAAGGGTGAAAATCGGAGAATATTAATCCCGGGAGTTTTCTGCGAGAGGCACTGAAATCCGGAAGTCTCCCGGGAAAAATCGGGGGAGTCGGCAAGTATGCAGCTGAGCTGCATCAGAGTGATCAAAGAGCCGCGGGTTGCAGACCCCTGCCTTATACACACACAAACACACATACCTACATATATATATTTGTATGAGTGATATTTGAGACTACGCACCATAGCAGTGATCTCATCAAATCCTTGAAGGAACTCGATGATCTTGGACTTGTGCGAAGGCTCAACGCGTGCAAAGCAGCGTGCGTGAGTCACAGCCTCACGTTGGGTGTTGGGCGCAAGCTCGTCAAACTCTCGTCCAGTGAAGGCCATGTTCTCGACGTCGTCATCCTCAGAGAAGATGCCGATGCGGCGGCAGATGGCCACGGCCGTGCCCTTGTTGTCCCCGGTGATCATGATGACGCGGATGCCAGCCTGGCGACAGAGCTTGATGGACGCTGCTACCTCCTGTCTGGGTGGGTCCAGCATGCCGACACAGCCGACGAAGGTCAGATCCGACTGGAAACGAGAGCGAAGACAGAATATTTGGATTCTGCAACCAAATAATGGACAAACTCTAATCTTACTTATCAACCAAGAATTACCTCATATTCAGAGAATTTGGCGGTCTCGGTAAGTAACATATCCTCCATCTTAGGTGGGTTGTCCCGTGTGGCCAGAGCCAGACACCTCAGCGTATCACGGCCAGTACCATAGTCACGGATCACGGACATGATTTTTTCCTTTATGCCTTTGCTGAGGGGAACTTTGCTGTTACCTACTCTGACATGGGTGCATCGCTCAATAACGCCCTCTGGTGCCCCCTGTGAGAGGGCATACGTCAAATGTTTGTAGCACAGAAGAAGACAAAGGCCTAGAAGAGATGTGCTAAATCATTGAATACCTTCACAAACATTTTGCCCAAGGAAGAACGGGATTTGTTGGGGGTACAGTAGACAGACATGGACTTCCTGTCTCTTGAAAACTCCAGAGTGAACTCCTTTTTCATGAGTTGTTTGATCACCTGAACAACAAAGAAAAAAAAGGACTGAGAATGCCTGCAGTGGGCATAGTAAGTTGGTGTCACTCACCGAGTTGCAGGCGTTAGCTCTGTCGATCTTTGACAGGCTGTGGACTTCGGTGTCAAAGACATTCATTTTCTCCACCAGACAGGTCAGTGCCGTTTCTGTTGCCTCACCAACCTTTTCGAACACTCCTTTAACCTGAAACAGCAAACATTTTGTAAGAATACAATCACCCTTTTTTTTTTCTATAGACAATATTTCACTTACCGTATTTTTCGGACTATAAGTCGCAGTTTTTTTCATAGTTTATGCCGGTGCGACTTATACTCAGGAGCGACTTATACTCCGAAAAATACGGTATTGCAGTTTTTGTGTGTCTGCAATGCAAAAACTGAAATCTAAGTAAGATGAAATATCTCAAATAAGGGTGATATTTGCTTATTTTCTATCTGATAAGATCATTCTTCTCACTAAGCAGATTTTATGTTAAGAGTGTTTTACTTGTTTTAAGTGTTTTGGTCCTAAATGATCACAGTAAGTTTCTGTTGCCTCACCAACCTTTTCGAACACTCCTTTAACCTGTAAGAATACAATCACCCTTTTTTTTTTCTATAGACAATATTTCACTTACCGTATTTTTCGGACTATAAGTCGCAGTTTTATTCATAGTTTGGCCGGGGGTGCGACTTATACTCAGGAGTGACTTATACTCCGAAAAATGCGATATTACAGTTTTTGTGTGTCTGCACTGCAAAAACTGAAATCTAAGTAAGATGAAAAATCTCAAATAAGGGTGATATTTGCTTATTTTCTGTCTGATAAGATAATTCTTCTCACTAAGCAGATTTTATGTTAGAGTGTTTTACTTGTTTTAAGGGTTTTGGTCCTAAATGATCTCAGTAAGATATTACAGCTTGTTGCTGAGATTTGATGACCTATATTGAGTAAAACATGCTTGAAACTAGAATATCAACTGTTGCAAAGCTGTGTCATCAACACTCACAAGTATAAAACTACTTTTTTAAAGTAATCATTTCTTATTTCAAGCATGAAAAAAAAAATCATGACTTTGACACAATTGTGTCTCATAATTAAAACAGATGACAGCCAAATGGACTTTGCTGTTTTATTTTCAATGAAACAATAGAAAATACGTACTCATATAGTAGTACAGTTGTTATTAGTGAGAATATACTTATTTTAAGGTATTTTTGGGTTCATTGAGGTTAGCTAATTTGACTTGTTTTGGAAAGTCTTGACAGGCCACATTTTCTTGTTCTATTGGCAGATAATTTTGCTTAGTTCAAATAAAATACCCCTCATTTTTGTATTTTTTTCTTCTTGTTTTTGAACATTGACTCTTTGCAGTGTGAGCAAACGCAAAAACTCCCTGAACATTTAGTGGAACACATGTGAGCAACATCGGACGTGCAGACTGTGGCCATACCAGTATCACACCAGTTCCAAAACTGACTGAACAACAAGTTAAATGTTTTATTATAATAATCAAATGACAGCAGTCATTTTTATGAGCTATGTACTAGTACTGTATGCCTCAGAGATTACATTTTGTTCCCCTTAAAACATTTTTATGTTGCACTATTAGATGTAACATTTCATGAGTACTGCAAAAAGTCAGTGTTCAAAAACAAGAAAAACAAAAACGAGGGGTATTTTACTTGTACTAAGCAAAATTATCTGCCGATAGAACAAGAAAATTTGGCTTGTCAAGACTTTCCAAAACAAGTAAAATTAGCTAACCTCAATGAACCCAAAAATACCTTTAAAATAAGTATATTCTCACTAATAAAAAGTGCACTTTTCTTGGTAGAAAAAAAAAATGAGACCTTTATGCTCAATATGTTGAAAAATATTCTTAAATGAAGTAAATGCTAGTGCCATTATCTTGACATAATGATATGCGCTCGGCATTACATTTCTTGAAACCAGCAAACTTATACTAAAAACTAATTTATTGTTCTTAATGGAAAGGCAACAAGGCAACCGCTCTCGGGGTCTCCTAGCCGCTCAGGCAAATCATATTGTCTAAAAATGCATTTTTCCATGGATAACATGACATCATCGCGCCAAGTGCGTGCTCTTTCAGTCAATTAGTGCGCATATATACAGCCCGGCCCCCGGCCAAAAAATTTTTAATTGTAATTTTGAAGAATTTATCTGAATGTGCATGAACTATTTCTGTTCAAAACTGTTTGAAATGTCACATGTTAAATGTTCCCCTTTAGCGTTTGAGCAACGTTGAGTTATTGATATATTGTTATTGCTCTGCACTATTTGGAGTGTTACTATATTGTGATTGCACTAACGTTAGATTTACCGTAACAGTATCACTGTTTTTTACGTGTTTATTGAATCAGGGAAAAGTTCCCCTCCACTATGTGATATAAATGTTGCACTACATGTTATACCTTGCTGTTGTTAAAAGATAAACAAAATACCACGTCACTGACTTTACCTCGGGGAAAATAATAAAACAGCTGTTTATTTATTTTGGGAGTGAACGGAGTTGTCAGAACGCTGGTTTATAATCTATTAATAAAGTTTGACTGACCTGACTGTTTTGTTGACATTCCCTTTAGCGCAGCTCCATCTAATGGATGCATAGGTGCTAGAGATGCGCGGATAGGCAATTATTTCATCCGCAACCGCATCACAAAAGTTGTCAACCATCCGCCATCCACCCGAACTAACATTTATTCAAAACCGCACCCGCCCGCCATCCGCCCGTTGTTATATATCTAATATAGACGATGCAAGGCATTAGTGAGGTTATAAAGCTTTTGCCTGTTAAAGAAAGGAGACTGATCCAATGCAGCAGAGACATTCAATGCGTGCCACGCTGTCACGGCCCAGACGCACACCAGTGCGCAATCATCTGGGAGCCGCGCTGAGCGCCACTCAAGCTGCTGCGTTCTATCTTGTTTTAACATCCTGTGGCACTCTTCTGGGATCACGGCGGACGAAACTGCTCATGCTCAGGGTGTTTGTAGACGTTCGGGGTTTTGCACAAATGTGATGCACCATGTTAGATGTCCCGGTTTTGTGACTGTCGTAGACATAAACAGCGTCGCAGCTCTTGCAAATCACGTAGCCAGCATTACTATAATCCTGATTTACAACCTCATAAAAACGAGTCTACGCTGAACTTTTCTGGCCTTCTTTTCCCCTGGTCTTTAGTATTCCCTTTTTTAGTTTGTCGCGTACCACGTTTGCTGCCGGCGTTGCCATCTTTTTTTTCTTCTTCTTCTTCTGTTGTGGCATGCTGCAGGTGCCTGCTCGTTTTTCGTATGTGGGTAACAACATTTAACTATGTATATATATTTCCGAATTGGTTTAACTGCCACCCGCCTGAATCTATTTAAAATCTAATTTTTTTTTATTTCAACCGCCCGACCCGCGGATAATCCGCGGACTCCGCGGTTGTGTCCGCAAACCGCGGATCTCTAATAGGTGCGCCTTATAATCCGGTGCGCCTTATATATGAACACTTTTTTTTTTTTTTTTTAATATGCCATTTATTGAAGGTACGCCTTATAATCCAGTGCGCCTTATAGTGCGGAAAATACGGCAATGGGTTAATACACCTTTAAAATAAGAAATACAATACATACGAATAAAGTTAAATAAATTAATGCAGGAGTAAAAATGACCAGAAACATTGTAATATGTATAAATAAATGCAAAATATAGGCCAAGAAAAAAAAAAGCTAAACCTCTTATTCTAAAGACTGCGCATCCCTCGCCTAATTATTCATATTCTTGTGGCTGGCTGTTGTCAATCCGCACCTAATTCTTCTTCTGATGCTTGTAACCTTTAATAGTTTATTTACCAGTAATATTTATTGCTAGTTAATGAATAATGCTTGCTAAGAAGCTACCAATGCCTTCACTAACCCACAGTATAGGAACCTGCTTAACACTTAAAAATATCAACACAATTAATACATAAGAGTACTGGAACCATTCATAAATGTGTGTCATGTCTTTACCCCTTTTAATTATCCAGATTTGAATTGAAAAAAAAAATACAATCATAAAACAAGTGGAGTGAATTACAGACCTCATTGAAGTCCAGGGATGAGTCATTACACAGGGCACAGATGGTGGCCAGTTCAACCAGGGCATCATACTGGGAGGACCTCACTGGTTTACCATCCTGGTATCTTCAGAAATGTAAAGAATTTAATCACCACAAATTCTCCAATCGACTTTCCATGTCCATTAATTGTTGTTTGCCTCATAATACTCACACGTCTCCCTCAGGTGCATAGGTAGAACCTGTGATGGTAAACTCTGCCAGCGAGAAGCTGTCACCTTCAGCTTTGTTGACGATGAACATCTGAGGATTAAAAAACATTTTACCATCACAACACTCACAACGAAGCAGCATTTGAAGAAATTAGCGTTGAAGGCAGCAGGTGGCAGCAGAAGCCATAGAAAAATCCCAAATGGGCTTTAATAAGCAGAGCTCGTTTTAGCATGTCTCCTTTGGATTGTTTAGTTCCACCCCTCGTGTAAACACACAGTCCGGTAACAGAGTCCCCATGGAAGGAGAGATGTTCTGCCTTAAAGCAAGAAACGGTGGTGCCAGGCTTCTTCACAAGGGAAGTTGTTTATCTTCCTGCTCACACGCACATTACACTAACACTGAAGAGATAACAATAAACTGATTACTATAACTAATGGTAGCAACGTGGCTCATGAGAAAATAACTGATTAAGGATACTGATAGAAACAAGATGTAGAATGGTCCTTTTTTGATCCAACCTGATAAACAGGTAGAGTAGAGAGTTATTTTTACCCATCCAAGGATGAAGCCAATGTTAACAGGATGTTACGTAAATTGTTTTTTTTAATAGAAACATACAATGATTAAATGTGTGCTTGTAAATAATCTTATTCATCCAGGTCATTGTATTTTTAGGGTATTGAATCAATCGCAACTGGACTGTTCAGATTGTCTTGAAATTAGGGTTTGTAACTAGAGATGTCCGATAATGGCTTTTTTGCCGATATCCCGATACTGTCCAACTCTTAATTACCGATTCCGATATCAACCGATACCGATATATACAGTCGTGGAATTAACACATTATTATGCCTAATTTTGTTGTGATGTCCCGCTGGATGCATTAAACAATATAACTTTACCATGACGTGGACCCCAAGTTGAAAAACTTATTGGGGTGTTACCATTTAGTGGTCAATTGTACGGAATATGTACTGTACTGTGCAATCTACTAATAAAAGTCTCAATCAATCAATCAAAAACAAGGTTTTCCAAAACAAGAGAACAACTTCAACTCCAGTTATGGAAAAAAAATGCCAACATGGCACTGCCATATTTATTATTGAAGTCAAAGTGCTTTTTTTTTTTTTTTTAACATGCCTCAAAACAGCAGCTTGGAATTTGGGACATGCTCTCCCTGTGATAATCCTGATACCCACTACAACTATGGGAAATACTATACTTTGACTTTCACAAAGTGCATTATTTTTATTTTTATTTTTTTAAACATGCCTCAAAACAGCTACAAAAACAATGAAGGCACAGCTTCAGTCCAGAGTGCCTACGTCCGTGTTTTACCGGATATGTACCGCTGTACGCGTTTTAAAAAGTCATTAATTTTACTTTTTGAAACAGATACCGATAATTTCCGATATTACATTTTAAAGCATTTATCGGCCGATATTATCGGACATCTCTAGTTGTAACAATTCATTTTAACAACGATTCAATTTGATTCGATATTTGCAGTTGCCGATAGGATCCAGAGATAATGTCATTTAAAAAAAAATGTATATGATCCCAAACGATTCAGTACCCTTTTAGCAAAAAATAAATAAAATCTACCAGTGTAATTGTGAAATAAATAATGGATACTGGACACTACGGGTAAAGTTTCCTATATTCCTGGTAAAGGAATTAGATAAATGAATTATGGATACAAACAAGAAAGTACCATATTTTTCGGAGTATAAGTCGCTCCGGCCGTAAATGCATAATAAAGAAGGAAAAAAACATATATAAGTCGCACTGGAGTATAAGTTGCATTTTTGGGGGAAATTTATTTGATAAAAGCCAACACCAAGAATAGACATTTGAAAGGCAATTTAAAATAAATAAAGAATAGTGAACAACAGGCTGAATAAGTGTACGTTATATGAGGCATAAATAACCAACTGAGAAGGTGCCTGGTATGTTAACGTAACATATTATGGTAAGAGTCATTCAAATAACTATAACATATAGAACATGCTATACGTTTACCAAACAATCTGTCACTCCTAATCGCTAAATCCCATGAAATCTTATACGTCTAGTCTCTTACGTGAATGAGATAAATAATATTATTTGATATTATACGGTAATGTGTTAATAATTTCACACATAAGTCGCTCCTGAGTATAAGTCGCACCCCCGGCCAAACTATGAAAAAAACTGCGACTTATAGTCTGAAAAATACGGTAAACAACTAATGGCCAATGCATTCACATCTCATGTGATTATGGTGCAACTAACACTTTAGGTTGAATTAACAAGGAGGAAACATTTTCAATATTCAAGCAATTTTCAATAAAAGTACAGTAACCAACATTTTAACAGTAGATCTACCTGCTAAATAAAAGTTCCCCGACCGGGTCATACATGATCTTTTCTCCGCCCTGACGTTGCCGATGACAGACAGCGTCCCAGGTGAATTAGCATACGCGTCCTAATTTCCGAAGCCTCCTTGAACCATCTCCTATATTTGTTTCTGATTAAATGACTTCTGCTTGTGCTCTGGAATCAGTGAGTCGTCGTAATTTGTCCCACTGTCACTTCGGTTGGCTTAAAGTTCCGTTGTGTTGTGTCGTTTTTCTTTATCGTGGCTTTTGTAATCGTGCTGTAGCTGAAAGTTGTAATCAATGATATTGTCTTGTGGTGTTTGCAGTTTTTGCACTTGTTATGACTTTTCTCGACCACCGTAGATATCCGCCATTTAGGTTTTGATGACGTCACAGATTTAATGCCTTTATTTGTAAAAGTGCCAAACTTCATATAAAGTCTGCCGTTCTTTAATCCAATGTTTTCCTTTTTCTAGTATCGATAAAATACAAACCCTGTTTCCATATGAGTTGGGAAATTGTGTTAGATGTAAATATAAACGGAATACAATGATTTGCAAATCATTTTCAACCCATATTCAGTTGATTATGCTACAAAGACAACATATTTGATGTTCAAACTCATAAACATTTTTTTTTTTTGCAAATAATCATTAATTTTAGAATTTGATGCCAGCAACACGTGACAAAGAAGTTGGGAAAGGTGGCAATAAATACTGATAAAGTTGAGAATGCTCATCAAACACTTATTTGGAACATCCCACAGGTGAACAGGCAACTTGGGAACAGGTGGGTGCCATGATTGGGTATAAAAGTAGATTCCATGAAATGCTCAGTCATTCACAAACAAGGATGGGGCGAGGGTCACCACTTTGTTAACAAATGCGTGAGCAAATTGTTGAACAGTTTAAGAAAAACCTTTCTCAACCAGCTATTGCAAGGAATTTAGGGATTTCACCATCTACGGTCCGTAATATCATCAAAGGGTTCAGAGAATCTGGAGAAATCACTGCACGTAAGCAGCTAAACCCGTGACATTCGATCCCTCAGGCTGTACTGCATCAACCAGCGACATCAGTGTGTAAAGGATATCACCACATGGGCTCAGGAACACTTCAGAAACCCACTGTCAGTAACTACAGTTGGTCACTACATCTGTAAGTGCAAGTTAAAACTCTCCTATGCAAGGCGAAAACCGTTTATCAACAACACCCAGAAACGCCGTCGGCTTCGCTGGGCCTGAGCTCATCTAAGATAGACTGATACAAAGTGGAAAAGTGTTCTGTGGTCTGACGAGTCCACATTTCAAATTGTTTTTGGAAACTGTGGACGTCGTGTCCTCCGGACCGAAGAGGAAAAGAACCATCCCGATTGTTAAAGGCGCAAAGTTGAAAAGCCAGCATCTGTGATGGTATGGGGGTGTATTAGTGCCCAAGACATGGGTAACTTACACATCTGTGAAGGCGCCATTAATGCTGAAAGGTACATACAGGTTTTGGAGCAACATATGTTGCCATCCAAGCAACGTTACCATGGACGCCCCTGCTTATTTCAGCAAGACAATGCCAAGCCACGTGTTACATCAACGTGGCTTCATAGTAAAAGAGTGCGGGTACTAGACAGGCCTGCCTGTAGTCCAGACCTGTCTCCCACTGAAAATGTGTGGCGCATTATGAAGCCTAAAATACCACAACGGAGACCCCCGGACTGTTGAACAACTTAAGCTGTACATCAAGCAAGAATGGGAAAGAATTCCACCTGACAAGCTTAAAAAATGTGTCTCCTCAGTTCCCAAACGTTTACTGAGTGTTGTTAAAAGGAAAGGCCATGTAACACAGTGGTGAACATGCCCTTTCCCAACTACTTTGGCACGTGTTGCAGCCATGAAATTCTAAGTTAATTATTATTTGCAAAAAATTAATAAAGTTTATGGAGTTTGAACATCAAATATCTTGTCTTTGTAGTGCATTCAATTGAATATGGGTTGAAAAGGATTTGCAAATCATTATATTCCGTTTATATTTACATCTAACACAATTTCCCAACTCATATGGAAACGGGGTTTGTAGATCGATTCTCTTTTAAAACAATCTTGGATCGATACCTATCCCTTGGAAGGCAAACTTGCCGAGCATCGATCAATATACTTAAAATTTAGGAATATAAATTGATCTATTGATATATCGATCAATCATTACACCCCTATTTAGAAAACAACACTTTTGAGACGCCATTGTATCTTAACTGGCTTTTTGCACCACAATAGAGTGACACCATTCTTGTGGGATGGATGTTGTGACCTGTCATATCCTTAAAAAAATAAATGCCCTAAGTCCGAGGGCTTGGAAAACAGGTAAAATATCTCAAGACAAAATTGAAACTGTACATTTGTAAATGATTCAGTGCCCTGATTTGTACATTTAAGATTATGTGAATTATTGAGCAGGCCAAAAAGAGTTTTAAACTTAAATAAATGGCAATTGCAACATGACATGCTTATTTTAAAGAGGCTACACATTGGCTGCTTTACAACTTGATGACGCAAGGTCAGTTACACAACAGGTACAAGTCTTCCAACGGCTTAATGTAAGTGAAGACAAACTCCCCCATGTTGCCTTCAAGCTATACAACCTGAAAACATGGTCACAAAAGAACGGTGTTTGCACAGAGCAAGCATCCGTCACCCTATTCAAACAACTAGACAACCGAGAAGGCAGTGCATTTTGTGTGAGACTTACTCTGCAGACAGACATTTGATTGGTGGTCAGAGTTCCGGTCTTGTCAGAACAAATGACAGATGTGCAGCCCAGTGTTTCCACAGAGGGCAAACTTCGGACAATGGCATTTTTCTTGGCCATGCGGCGGGTGCCCAGAGCCAAACAGGTGGTGATGACAGCAGGGAGACCTTCAGGGATGGCGGCCACAGCCAGTGCCACGGCGATCTTGAAATAGTAGACAGCCCCACGGATCCACGAGCCTCCGTGCACGGGGTCATTGAAATGGCCGATGTTGATGATCCATACCGCAATGCAAATGAGGGAAATGACCTTGGACAGCTGTTCGCCAAACTCATCCAATTTCTGTTGCAGGGGTGTCTTGTCCTGCTCAGTGGCCGCCATCTCATCACGGATCTTACCAATCTCTGTGTTGACACCTGTGGCCACAGCCACACCCACAGCCTTCCCAGCAGCAATGTTGGTACCCTGAAATAAGTAAGAATATATTTTTCCCCAGGATTTCGACTTATAAAACAATGTAAATAGTCACGGTTGGTAAAAAACTAGACTTACAGAGAAGAGCATGTTCTTCTTGTCTTGATTGACAGCACGAGGGTCGGGCACAGGGTCTGTGTGTTTGATGACAGAGACAGACTCCCCTGCAAAAGACAAAGTGTCTCATTAAGACAGCAGAGAAGATCTCAGATTCATACAGTGGTCACTTGATATAATCTTGTATTTTACTAAGACTGTTTTATTTTCATATGTTGCCGAACATGCTAAACTGACAACTAATCATACTTTATTTCTCTCTTTAATTTATGCTTTTTTTTACTCAGCGTGCTTTGCTGTTATTTGTGTTACTGTTGTGTTCTGTAAATATTCTTATTCATCCAGGTCAGGGGTCGGCAACCTTTACCAGTCAAAGAGCCATTTTGACCAGTTTCAAAAATGATAGAAAACAATGGGAGCCGCCAATTTTTTTTGAAATTTCAAATGAAATAACACTGTATACAAAGTTTTTTATTTGCTTTGTATAAACCAGGGGTCTCAGACACGCTGCCCACACCTTTATGTGGAATTTGAAAGCCGGTGCGGCACGCGGGTTTTAAATGAATGGCTCAGCGTCATGCGCGCCGTGATGGTACAGCATATAGCACCCACTACAGCCAGAGTGCCTGATTAACCACTTTTTATATGGGGCTTCCGCTTGCTCACGTAGGTGACAGCAATGCATACTTGGTCAACAACCACACAGGTCACACTGACGGTGGCGGTATAAAAAAACAAAACTTTAACACTCTTACTAATAATGCGCCACACTGTGAACCCACACCAAACAAGAATGACTAACAAATTTCGGGAGAACATCTGCACCGTACCACAACATAAACACAACAGGACAAATACCCAGAATCCCATGCAGCCCTAACTCTTCCGGGATACATTATACACCCCCCGCTACCAAACCCCACCCACCTCAACCGACGCACAGAGGGTGGGGGGTGGGGGGTTTTGGTGGTAGCAGGGGTGTATAATGTAGCCCGGAAGAGTTAGGGCTGCATGGGATTCTGGGTATTTGTTCTGTTGTGTTTATGTTATGTTAAGGTGCAGATGTTCTCCCGAAATGTGTTTGTCATTCTTGTTTGGTTTTGGTTCAAAGTGTGGCGCATTATTAGTAAGAGTGTTAAAGTTGTTTTATATGACCACCGTCAGTGTAACCTGTGTGGCTGTTGACCAAGTATGCCTTGCTGTCGCTTACGTGTGCAAGCAGAAGGTGTATATTGTATAACAAGTGTTGGGCTGGCACGCTATTAATACAGACTGTAGAGGGCGCCAAATGTGTACCATCATGGCACGCCTTTATTATAGCCGAAAGGGTGAAAATCGGTGAATATTAATCCCGGGAGTTTTCTGCGAGAGGCACTAAAATCCGGAAGTCTCACGGGAAAATTGGGGGGTTCAGCAAGTGAGCTGCTGAGCCGCATCAGAGTGATCAAAGAGCCGCATGCGGCTCCGGAGCCGCGGGTTGCCGACCCCTGATCCAGGTCATTAAACCAATTGCAAGTGGACTGTTCAGGTTGTCTTAGAAGATATTTAATTTCATAGTCTCATTCGAGAAGGCTTTGTCAGTTCATGCTCAAAAACTGGATACGACAGCTTTAGACTGAACAGTCCAATCACGGTCAATTCAATGCCCGAGGAATACCGGAACCTAAATTTCCCTGAGGGCAGACACCAATGGATCAATAAAGTTCTACTTAATCTAGTCTAAACTGATAATGATTGTGACTATGCTCTTATTTCTATTGAAAAAGCTGCATGTGTTTGAATGTACACTGTCTTGAACATTTTCAGAATAGAGTTTTAAATTGTATACAATGTTTCCTTCCTCAGATCGAAAGAACTAACAAGGTGGCGGTAAACAAAACGTAGGTTGGAAATAGATTTCAACACATACCTTGCTTAATGAAAGCTGTTTATCGACTTACCAGTGAGAATGGACTGGTCAACCCTCAAGGTTGTTGATTTGATTGAACAGATACGGATATCAGCAGGCACTTTGTCTCCAACTGTAACCAAACAAAACATGTCAGCATAAAAAACATCAGGCACAGGTTCCCAAGTGAAAATAATCACGAATAGTGTTATTGTATGTGTGAACATTTAGTTGCTGTGAGCTTAAAATCAGCATGTATGAACTGGGCGGTGTAATCTATAGAGGAAGCAGAGCAAAGAAGAGTGTTGTCTCAAGGTCGTAGGACTGTACTGACATCCCTGTAGGAAAGGAGAAAGAGACAAAAAAGAGGAGGAAATGGAAGACTTGTGTGCCATATATGGGTTGTCTCAAAGGAAAAGACCAATTTGGATACATCGGAATTGTGGTGACCCAATTCAGCTACATAACGCAAAACTGGGGAACCGGCTTAAGTTCGGGCTATAAGCATATATTCATAAAAATGGTACTTGGCTTTATTTAGGACACACATCTGCAAGGATGCTTAAAAGACATGTATACATCAAGACAGTACAGTAGAGTACCAGACCGCTGCCATCTAAGGGAAACTATATATACATATTGTAATATTAAACGTGTGTGTGCCCTTTAGAGAAAGGAAAATAGCATCAGGACCTACAATGCATGAAGCCAAAAATGGAAAAAGTATTCCAATATCTTCCCCAATGCTCTTATCAGGTTTAAATGTGGCTGCATGATGGCAGCTGTTTCCACATCACTGTGACAACACAGGAAGACCAAAAGGACAATCCCCTCTACTAGATACTTAGAATACAAAACATAATACATTCGGCGAACAGGCCGGTGTTTTTTTTTTTCTTCAACAACTGTTGTCACTGTCTGTTTTCATCCTTTTTACACTTATGTGCACTTGAACGCAAGAGATTGCTGCTTAACTTCTAACCCCTTGTAGAAACTAAATGATTGTTTAACCCAATACGGCAAGTGTCCTGACAAAAGTGGATCTGTCAGCAGTCGTCGTCCAATCCAAACGGCCGGTACTTCTCAGAACCACCGACACAGTAGCATTCGAACATGGAACTACGGGAAGCTTAATTTCAGAGAAGGTCACGCTACCAACACTGATTTCTCTGATGCATATAATCTAGAACAGTGGTTCTTAACCTTGTTGGAGGTACCGAACCCCACCAGTTTCATATGCGCATCACTTTAGTGAAAAATAAAATGTTTTTTTTTTTTTCAAATTCAAGACAAAGTTATATACTTTTGGTAACACTTTAGTATGGGGAACATATTCTAAGTAACAAACACTTAATTTAGAGTTTTTTTGGACACTAGGGGAACATATTCTAAGTAACAAAGACTTAATTTAGAGTTATTTGGTTAGGGTTAGGCTTATAATAAGGCCATGCCAAATAAGGCATTAATAAGTACTTAATAATGACTAGTTAAGAGCCAATATGTTACTAATTTGCATGTTAATAAGCAACTAATTAATGGTGAATATGTTCCCCATACTAAAGTGTTACCATGTTTTTTTACTGGTGCACAAAATGAAGCGTGCATGAACATCACCTTGTTCAAAGAACAAAACCAACACAGTGCATAAACTCACAACAAATTACACACCTGCAAATCAGTGTGACTTCTGCTGTTGTCGTATCCGTAATACGCCGATAGGGAGAAGTTTGTATTTACACGATGAGTCGGGTGTGTCTTGACCTCCGCCGAACCACTGAGCCCGACTCACCGAACCCCTAGGGTTCAACCGAACCCAGGTTAAGAACCACTGATCTAAACACATTAAGATATACTGTACAAATTAGCTAAATAACTCTAAATTCATTTAGACCAGTGGTTCTTAACCTGGGTTGGATCAAACCCTAGGGGTTCGGCGAGTCGGCCTCAGGGGTTCGGCGGAGGTCAAAACACATCCGACTCATCGTGTAAATACAAACTTTTCCCTATCGGCGTATTACGGATACCTACCGCAACAGCTGACTGATTTGCAGGTGTGTAATTTGTTGTGAGTTTATGCACTGTGTTGGTTTTGTTCATGCACGGTTCATTTTATGCGCCAGTAATAAAACATGGTAACACTTTAGTATGGGGAAGATATTCACCATTAATTAGTTGCTTATTAACATGCAGATTAGTAACATATTGGCTCTTAACTAGTCATTATTAAGTACTTATTAATGCCTTATTCGGCATGGCCTTATTATAACCCTAACCCTCTAACTCTGACCCTACACTGCAAAAACTGAAATCTAAGATTAAATATCTCAAATAAGAGTGATATTTGCTTATTTTCTGGCTAATAAGATAATTCTTCTCACTAAGCAAATGTTATGTTATAGTGTTTTACTTGTTTTAAGGGTTTTGGTCCTAAATGATCTCAGTAAGATATTACAGCTTGTTGCTGAGATTTGATGACCTATATGGAGTAAAACATGCTTGAAACTAGAATATCAACTGTTGCAAAGCTGTGTCATCAACACTCACAAGTATAAAACTACTTTTTTAATGTAATAATTTCTTATTTCAAGCATGAAAAAAAACATTGCTTTGACACAATTGTGTCTCATAATTAAAACGGATGACAGCCAAATAGACTTTTCTGTATAATTTTCAATGGAACAAGAGAAAATACGTACTCACAAAGTAGTACAGTTGGCACGGTACAGTAAACTGACAGTTAATATTTAAACATTTAACATGTGACATTTCTAACAATTTTGAACAGAAATAGTTCATGCACATTCAGGTGAATTCTTCAAAATTACAATTAAAAAAATGTTTGGCCGGGGGCCGGGCTGTATATATGCACGCTAATTGACTGAAAGAGCACGCACTTGGCGCGATGATGTCATGTTATCCATGGAAAAATGCATTTTTAGACAATATGATTTGCCTGAGCGGCTAGGAGACCCCGAGAGTAACAAGCGGCTGCCTTCGTTTTTAGTATAAGTTTGCTGGTTTCAAGAAATGTAATGCCGAGCGCATATCATTATGTCAAGATAATGGCACTAGCATTTACTTAATTTAACAATATTTTTCTACATATTGAGCAAAAAGGTCTCTTTTTTTTTCTACCAAGAAAAGTGCACTTGTTATTAGTGAGAATATACTTATTTTATGGTATTTTTGGGTTCATTGAAGTTAGCTTTTGGAAAGTCTTGACAAGCCAAATTTTCTTGTTCTATTGGCAGAAAATCTTGCTTAGTTCAAATAAAATAACCCTAATGTTTGTATTTTTTTTTCTTGTTTTTGAACACTGACTTTTTGCAGTGTAACTTTAACCAAATAACTCTAAATTAAGTCTATTACTTAGAATATGTTCCCCATACTAAAGTGTTACCAAAAACATAACTTTGTCTTGAATTTGAAAAAAAAAATTTTTTTATTTGTTTTTCACTAAAATGTTCGGTGAATGCGCATATGAAACTGGTGGTGTTCGGTACCTCCAACAAGGTTAAGAACCACTGATTTAGACAAAGTTTTCTTACAAGCCTTTAGTCCTACTCTTTGGTGATTATGCAACACTTCCTGTCTTTGAGTACTTCATCAATTTTAAGATCGCAGAGAAAAAAAAAAGGAGTAGATTTTGTAACGGCGTATTCTCCTTTTTTTCAAAACACTAACCAGGGGTCGTGTTTACTCTACAGGCTCGCTCTGAAGAAGCACGCGTATATCAGCTGTCTTTTTGTATCAACATCCTGCTTTGGTAGCGGTCCAAACATATCAGCCATCCATACTTTTTCACCTCCGTGTTCACCAACAGGTGACTGAGTCCACGGAGTTCAGGCTTGATGATACATTTCACCCAATATGACTCACATAGGTGCTTTTTAAATAGACCTTTCAACAGCAAGTGAGGCCGTGGCACAACATAAGCTGGCAGCTTTGACTGGCACCTGCCCCTGCCGTGTGTTCGGGCACAGCATGTGCTTTAAGCCGGCCAGGCTTTCTCAGGGTGCATGTGTTGATGGCAGCAGGACAAAGGAGTGACGTCCTGTCAAGTCAAGAGGGCCATCACAGAAGAGTCGACGTGACAGCTTTCCAAAGCAGCCTTCCTTAAAACAGCAACCTAACTAAAAATGAATGGTCGAGAATAGATGAAACTGTACTTGGTAGCCAATGTTCCCTCTAATTTTTCACGTGTGTGAGCAAACGCAAAAACTCCCTGAGCATTCAGTGGAGGCCATGTGAGCAACATCAGACGTGCACACTGTGGCTACACCAGCAGCACACCTGTCCCAAACCTGACTAAATAAGTTCAATCTCCATCCATCCATTCATTTTCTACCGCTTGTCCCTTTCGGGGTCGCGGGGGGTGTTGGAGCCTATCTCCGCTGCATTCAGGCAGAAGGCGGGGTACACCCTGGACAAGTCCCCACCTCATCGCAGGGCCAACACAGATAGACAGACATCATTCTCTTATTATTAGAATCAAATGACAGCAGTCATTTCCATTTCTAATATAAGTGTTGAGGCCCACTTACAATGACAATAACAACAAATATTGTTTTTCATGAACTGTGTACTTGTATTGTTTGTCTGGGTGGAGGTCCTGCTTTGGAAATAATTTGTACCCCTTTCAGACAATGCATTTAGTTCCCATTAAAACATTCACATGTTGCACAATGAGATGTAAGCAGGGGATCATGTGTACATTCCTGCAACTTCCTGTTTGTAAAAAAATATATTTTTATTAGTATTTATTTAATGTACTAACAGCATTTCATGATTAATATTTATAAATTAAGATTCCTAATAAATGACACTAGAACAGGGGTCGGCAACCCGCGGCTCCGGAGCCGCATGCGGCTCTTTGATCACTCTGATGCGGCTCAGCAGCTTACTTGCTGAACCCCCCAATTTTCCCGTGAGACTTCCGGATTTCAGTGCCTCTCGCAGAAAACTCCCGGGATTAATATTCACCGATTTTCACCCTTACGGCTATAATAAGGGCGTGCCATGATGGTACAACATTTAGCGCCCTCTACAATCTGTATTAACAGCGTGCCAGCCCAACACTTGTTATACAATATACATCTTCTGCTTGCACACGTACGTGACAGCAAGGCATACTTGGTCAACAGCCACACAGGTTACACTGACGGTAGTCATATAAAACAACTTTAACACTCTTACTAATAATGCGCCACACTTTGAACCAAAACCAAACAAGAATGACAAACACATTTCGGGAGAACATCTGCACCTTAACACAACATAAACACAACAGCACAAACACCCAGAATCCCATGCAGCCCTGACTCTTCCGTGCTACATTATACACCCCTGCTATCACCAAACCCCACCCCCACCCCAACCCTGCTCCCTCACACATCAACCCCCCCCCCCTCTCTCTGTGCGTCGTTGAGGTGGGCGGGTTTGGTAGCGGGAAGAGTTAGAGTTAGGACTGCATGGGATTCTGGGTATTTGTCCTGTTGTGTTTATGTTGTGTTACGGTGCAGAGGTTCTCCCGAAATTTGTTTGTCATTCTTGTTTGGTGTGGGTTCACAGTGTGGCGCATTATTAGGAAGAGTGTTAAAGTTTTGTTTTTTTATACCGCCACCGTCAGTGTGACCTGTATGGTTGTTGACTAAGTATGCCTTGCTGTCACCAACATGAGCAAGCGGAAGCCCCGTACAACGTGTGGCTGTTCAGGCACGCTGGCTGTAGTGGGCGTTATATGCTGTACCATCACGGCACGCATGACGCTGACAAACGCTATTCATTTTAAAAACCCGCGTGCCGCACCAGCTTTCAAATTCCACATAAAAGTGTGGGCAGCGTGTCTGAGACCCCTGGTTTATACGTAGCACAAAGCAAATAAAAACCTTTGTATGCAGTGTTATTTCATTTAAAATTTCAAAAAAATTTTGCGGCTCCCATTGTCTTCTATAATTTGTGAAACTGGTCAAAATGGCTCTTTGACTGGTAAAGGTTGCCGACCCCTGCACTAGAATAAGCACACATTTGATTGGTAAAGCATAGTGTAACGACCTGGAATTACACTATGTGTGGTGTTGGAGTTGTCCGACTTTTTGTGTGGCTGTAAACGCATCACTGGCTAAGTGCCATATGTGCATGTGTTGGCGCAAGTGAGAAAGAGCTAGCGGCTGTTGTTGCTTTTGGTCTGGTTTGTACTGCAGAAAATGACCAGTTTTGCTAGATATAATTTTTTTTACTAATGTTTTGGTGATGTGTTTATGGCCGACAATAAAGAGTTTTGCTCAGTAAAGTGATCGATGGAATTCATGTCCTCAAAGCGTCTTGACAAACGTTACAATATTTGAACAATGATGACGAAAACTGTTTTCTCTGTCGTGTCCGTGTCGAAAATTGTTATGCGCTTATTTTTAGGGACCGCAATGTCCCTTTGGGACAGAGGACCCTATTGTATTTTGTGCGTTTTATTATTGTTATTATTCCGCCGCCTCTTTGAGCTGTAATTTGACCCCCTTAACATGCTTCAAAACTCTCCAAACTGGACACACACATCAGGACTGGCAAAAATTGCGATCTAATAAAAAGGGCCAAACCCCAAAACTCAAAATTGCGCTCTAGCGCCTCCTAGGAAGAAAACAGACACAACTGCTCCTAGGAAGAAAACTCAGACAAAACTGCCTGTAACTTCCAGTAGGAATGTCTTAGAGACATGAAACAAAGCCCTCTATGTAGGTCTCACTTAGACCTACATTTCATATATTGACAGCCCCCAGCAAAAATCAACAGGAAGTTTGCAATTCCCCCTTCAAAACAAAAGTTTTGTAAAAACAGGTCACCTATTTTCAAACATTATCTCCTCTGAGCGCGTTTGTCGTGTCGGCTTCAAACTAGCACAGGAGAGAGATTGAAACCTTCTGATTAAAAGTTGACCAAAGAGTTTTAATTACTGTTTCGGTTTGGATTTTATGTGCCGTCAAAGTCGGTCCCGTCCATCGCTGCTTGCAGCTTTAATTTTTATTTGATTTTGTGCGTGGCATAGATTTGCCGTGCGCAGAGGACGCTTGAGCAGTGCGCAATTGCACAGGCGCGCACCTTAGAGGGAACATTGTTGGTAGCGGTGTGAAGTTTGTTTAAATTTCGCTTCTTTGCACCGTAAATCCAAATGTGGCTTGTGCCTGACTAGATCCAATCATAAATGCATACATCCATACAAGGATACAGGAAGAGTGATGAAGCCTATTCCACATGATAATCCATTTAAGTGACAATGATGAAGTCAGCCATAATGCACACAGCTAGCAGTGTACTATAAACATGCATGCAGAAACAAGTCAATCTAAGGACTTTTTTTTAACTAATGCAGTAAATGCATTTGACTTAAATGTTTCGCTTTAGGCTGTGCAACAGAACAACCAATGTTCACACAAAAGGACAGAACAAATATACTTTCCAACATTTCAACCGTGAAGATCCAAAAATGACATAGTTTGTAAAAACCCGAAGTTTAAGTACAGAGGACTGAAAGAACTTCCTCTCTTCTGTTGACTGTCGCAATAAGTCTCCTTGAGATCTCTGCTGAGCCTCTTGCCGTTATGAATCTTAAGCAGCAGCCAGCTCAACCTTCACATAGCATATAATGGTGTTGCCATTGCCATGGGAACAACAACCAAGAGCACAGTACCTTTTGTCAAAATCAACAGAGTGCTTGCTAGACTGAAGCAAAATTAAGTGTGTAACGTAAACAAAGAGTAATTCAGGGTAAGAAAAGGTTAGGTGAATCCACGAAGACAATACATAAGCAAATTACATTTAAAGTAACAGAATGCCATCTCTGACATAACCCATATTTAAAGGGGACTGCATTTGTTTAAATTTATTTTGCCCATCATTCACAATCAATATGAGAAACATGTCTTTATATTTTTTAGGGGTTTAAAGAAGATAAACAAACGCTTGGAAGATGCAGCCAATGGGAGTCACCGTTGTAATTTTTAAAGCCTCTAAAACAGTGGTTCTTAACCTTGTTGGAGGTACCGAACCCCACCAGTTTCATATGCGCATTCACTGAACCCTTCTTTAGTGAAAAATAAAATGTTTTTTTTCAAATTCAAGACAAAGTTATATGTTTTTGGTAACACTTTAGTATGGGGAACATATTTTAAGTAACAAAGACTTAATGTAGAGTTATTTGGACACTAGGGGAACATTCTAAGTAATAAAGACTCAATTTAGAGTTATTTGGTTAGGGTTAGGGTTAGAGGGTTAGGGTTATAATAAGGCCATGCCGAATAAGGCATTAAGAAGTACTTAATAATGACTAGTTAAGAGCCAATATGTTACTAATTTGCATGTTAATAAGCAACTAATTAATGGTGAATATGTTCCCCATAATAAAGTGTTACCATGTTTTTTTACTGGTGCATAAAATGAACCGTGCATGAACATCACCTTGTTCAAACAACAAAACCAACACAGTGCATAAACTCACAACAAATTACACACCTGCAAACCAGTCAGCTGTTGCCGTATCCGTAATACGCCGATAGGGAGAAGTTTGTATTTACACGATGAGTCGGGTGTGTTTTGACCTCCGCCGAACCCCTGAGGCCGACTCACCGAACCCCTAGGGTTCGATCGAACCCAGGTTGAGAACCACTGCTATATATATATATATATATATATATATATATATATATATATATATATATATATATATATATATATATATATATATATATACATACATATATATATATATAAATATAAATAATGTAGTAACAGACACGTTCATAAAAATATGTAGTGTACAATAATTACCATATTGTGATCATTTTAAGCATTGCTGGAACTCATGTCCTCCGCATTTATTTCCGTTTCCATAGCAACGCACTCCCGACTTTTGGCAATGTGTGTTCCTACTTCTGAAAACAAACGCGAGTGTGTTCTAATCATGGCGGACTTGTTAATGGATAACAAAAGACGACCATTTTTGTTTCTCCGCGTTCGCTCTTACAACAACAGCTTGGTTAATATGCAGGTTACAGAACGTAAATGAAGTATTGTTGACAGGTTTTTGAATGCATTTCTAAAGTGAGGTAATCCTGATTGCTCCCATTAGGTGCATTGCTAGTGTTGCGTCGGACCAGTTCTTCCTCCAAGGGAATCTAAGTTACTGGTCAATCCCAAGTTCTTTCCATGACATATATGCTGAGTAAGAAGGACCCTCAAGACAGTTTTGGAATATTATCAAGTTTTACTGAAAGTTTCAGGAGAACCACCTAGACCAGGGGTCGGCAACCCACGGCTCTAGAACCGCATGTGGCTCTTTAGCGCCGCCCAAGTGGCTCTCTGGAGCTTTTTCAAAAATGTATGAAAAATGGAAAAAGATGAGGGGAAAAAAATATATTTTTTGTTTTAATATGGTTTCTGTAGGAGGACAAACATGACACTAACCTCCCTAATTGTTATAAAGCACACTGTTTATATTAAACATGCTTCACTGACTCAAGTATTTGGCGAACGCCGTTTTGTCCTACTAATTTTGGCGGTCCTTGAACTCACCGTAGTTTGTTAAAATGTATAACTTTCTCTGACTTTCGAGGACGTGTTTTATGCCACTTCTTTTTCTGTCTCATTTTGTCCACCAAACTTTTAACGTTGTGCGTGAATGCACAAAGGTGAGTTTTGTTGATGTTATTGACTTGTGTGGAGTGCTAATCAGACATATTTGGTCACTGCAAGACTGCAAGCTAATCGATGCTAACGTGCTATTTAGGCTAGCTATATGTACATATTGCATCATTATGCCTAATTTGTAGCTATATTTGAGCTCATTTAGTTTCTTTTAAGTCATCTCAATTCAATGTATATCTCATGACACACTATCTGTATGAAATATGGCTTTTAATTAGTTGCGGCTCCAGACAGATTTGTTTTTGTATTTTTGGTCCAATATGGCTCTTTCAACATTTTGGGTTGCTGACCCCTGACCTAGACCAATACATTCATACTGACTTCCTAAGTTGTTCTGACACTCGAACGGAAGAGCCCACTTCTTGCAAAATGAAGAAGACCCCCACCTGTCTGAGAAGGAACACGGCTTCATTGTTCCACTACAGATAAGACAAAGGGGAGTATTCCATCTCCTACAATGCAAGCCTTCAAGGTAACACACATAGTTTACTTGCGGACATAAGATAAGAAATAGAAAGAGTACAAATGGAAAAACACTAGATGATTCAAACATGACTATGAATAAAAAGAAATAACTCTTAAACATATATACAGGTAAAAGCCAGTAAATTAGAATATTTTGAAAAACTTGATTTATTTCAGTAATTGCATTCAAAAGGTGTAACTTGTACATTATATTTATTCATTGCACACAGACTGATGCATTCAAATGTTTATTTCATTTAATTTTGATGATTTGAAGTGGCAACAAATGAAAATCCAAAATTCCGTGTGTCACAAAATTAGAATATTACTTAAGGCTAATACAAAAAAGGGATTTTTAGAAATGTTGGCCAACTGAAAAGTATGAAAATGAAAAATATGAGCATGTACAATACTCAATACTTGGTTGGAGCTCCTTTTGCCTCAATTACTGCGTTAATGCGGCGTGGCATGGAGTCGATGAGTTTCTGGCACTGCTCAGGTGTTATGAGAGCCTAGGTTGCTCTGATAGTGGCCTTCAACTCTTCTGCGTTTTTGGGTCTGGCATTCTGCATCTTCCTTTTCACAATACCCCACAGATTTTCTATGGGGCTAAGGTCAGGGGAGTTGGCGGGCCAATTTAGAACAGAAATACCATTGTCCGTAAACCAGGCACGGGTAGATTTTGCGCTGTGTGCAGGCGCCAAGTCCTGTTGGAACTTGAAATCTCCATCTCCATAGAGCAGGTCAGCAGCAGGAAGCATGAAGTGCTCTAAAACTTGCTGGTAGACGGCTGCGTTGACCCTGGATCTCAGGAAACAGAGTGGACCGACACCAGCAGATGACATGGCACCCCAAACCATCACCCAACCATGCAAATTTTGCATTTCCTTTGGAAATCGAGGTCCCAGAGTCTGGAGGAAGACAGGAGAGGCACAGGATCCACGTTGCCTGAAGTCTAGTGTAAAGTTTCCACCATCAGTGATGGTTTGGGGTGCCATGTCATCTGCTGGTGTCGGTCCACTCCTGAGATCCAGGGTCAACGCAGCCGTCTACCAGCAAGTTTTAGAGCACTTCATGCTTCCTGCTGCTGACCTGCTCTATGGAGATGGAGATTTCAAGTTCCAACAGGACTTGGCGCCTGCACACAGCGCAAAATCTACCCGTGCCTGGTTTACGAACCATGGTATTTCTGTTCTAAATTGGCCCGCCAACTCCCCTGACCTTAGCCCCATAGAAAATCTGTGGGGTATTGTGAAAAGGAAGATGCAGAATGCCAGACCCAAAAACGCAGAAGAGTTGAAGGCCACTATCAGAGCAACCTGGGCTCTCATAACACCTGAGCAGTGCCAGAAACTCATCGACTCCATGCCACGCCGCATTAACGCAGTAATTGAGGCAAAAGGAGCTCCAACCAAGTATTGAGTATTGTACATGCTCATATTTTTCATTTTCATACTTTTCAGTTGGCCAACATTTCTAAAAATCCCTTTTTTGTATTAGCCTTAAGTAATATTCTAATTTTGTGACACGGAATTTTGGATTTTCATTTGTTGCCACTTCAAATCATCAAAATTAAATGACATAAACATTTGAATGCATCAGTCTGTGTGCAATGAATAAATATAATGTACAAGTTACACCTTTTGAATGCAATTACTGAAATAAATCAAGTTTTTCAAAATATTCTAATTTACTGGCTTTTACCTATATATATGCGTTCTTCACACTAGCCATTTAGAACAAGCCGATTTTTACATGCGAGAATGCAAAAAAACCCACACAAAAAAACGTCTTCTTGTCTTTCATAAGGATTGTGAACGATAGGCAAACTCTCCCCAAAAAGTGCAGTTCCCCTTTAAATGTATGTTATGGTTACGGCTGCTGGCATAAAGATGTGAAATTCAAAGTGCCTTAAAGTTAGATTTACAGACTTTTCACATGCTAACGAATTATTAGGCATTTCAGTTAAGTAAAATGTGTCAAAATGCAGTACCTAACCTACTCCTATAGGATGTTTAATCCTGAGACCATGAAAAGCAGTTCTATATGATTACTGCTGTGTTAGTATCACATCATAGACCCATTAAGGAGTGTACATTTCAGAGATAACGCGTACCACCCTTGTAGCTGCATATGAAGTTTGGGTGTCTAACACCAACACCCCCAGTCAGCAAGATGAGACCATTTATCACAGCCATGAACATTTGCCAAAGGACAGTCCCTTAGTGACACTGGACATTTGGCAGACCACACAAATGCCATACTATCCACGGTGTCTGGAATCCCAGTGGAGGGTGCGGGTGCTGATGGGAAGGGTCACTATTCATCGTGCATGGTGCTGTAGGTGGTTTCTCCACAAAGTGTTTCCCTATAAGGTCATCTCTCTCTCTTGGACACAATAGGAGCCGAGGAGAAAGCCTCTCTCACTGCTTGCAACCCTTCCCACTGAGCCATACCATCTTCCAGCACAACAAGTAGTCACTGCCAGTTTAGTTTAACCCGCAGAGATCTGCTGCTTTTAGAAAAGGGAGATTTACACTGCAAAAACTGAAATCTAAGTAAGATTAAATATCTCAAATAAGGGTGATATTTGCTTATTTTCTGTCTGATAAGATAATTCTGCTCACTAAGCAGATTTTATGTTAGAGTGTTTTACTTGTATTAAGGGTTTTGGTCCTAAATGATCTCAGTAAAATATTAGGGGAGGAGTATATTTACAGCTAGAATTCACCAAGTCAAGTATTTCATATATATATATATATATATATATATATATATATATATATATAAGAAATACTTGACTTCCAGTGAATTGTAGCTATAAATATATATTTCTTTTATTGTATGTATATATATATATATATATATATATATATATATATATATAAAAAATACTTGAATTTCAGTGTTCATTTATTTACACATATACTTTTTGAGTTAAGGGTTGAATTGTCCCTCCTTGTTCTTTTCTCTGTCACTATTTTTCTAACCATGCTGAATACCCTCTCTGATGATGCATTGATGTGTGGCACGCACAAAAGTGCTTTCATCAAATGCACGAGATGGCAGTGTCACAACATTGCTGTTTACGGCAGACGAACTGCTTTGCGGTAGACCAAAACGTTGACGACTGCTGTTGTGTGTTGTTACCGCGCTAACTCCCAGTAGGAATGTCGTAGAGACATGAAACAAAAACCTCTATGTAGGTCTCACTTAGACCTATATTTCATACACTGACAACCCCCAGCAAAAATCAACAGGAAGTTTGCAATTCCCCCTTCAAAACAAAAGTTGTGTAAAAACAGTTTCCTTTTTTCAAACATTATCTCCTCTGAGCGCGTTTGTCGTGTTGCCTTCAAATTAGCACAGGAGAGAGATTGAACCCTTCTGATTAAAAGTTGATGAAAGAGTTTTAATTACTGCTCATGTTTGGATTTTATGAGCCCTCAAAGTCGGTCCCGTTCATCGCCGCTTGCAGCTTTAATTTTTGTTTGTTTTTTTAAAAAGGGAATAATAATATTATTGCTGTATTAAAACGTGAAACTGTTCACAAATAAGTTTGTTGATAACAGTTTTATTCTGATTATAATCATGATACAAAAAATAAAAGGCAAACCATCAAAATCAGTCAGCTGAACTCTAGATTAGCTGCAGCTATGCTGGATTGCTTAAAGTTATGCCTCACGCTGCTAACAGGAAAGCCAGCAGTTGTATTGACCAACAGTTTAAAAAAAAAAAGGCATGCCACAAAAATGCAAGTAGAGCGTGCCTAATGCATTCGTCTCAGAACATAATTATTACGCATCTTAAGGTCTGCTTCTTCTGCGATATGCTTCGTAAATCAAATAAAACTACAACCAGCAGTCAACTCAACTGTCATGTACAAAATTAAGAGTGCTGCTGATGACCCAACCACCAACTATAAAGGACCAGGAGCACACATAGTACATGGGTGGTAACAGACATCTGTCCTCGTCACTATAGTCACCTATTACAACATAATCTAACACTACACACAGAAAGATTCTGCATCACTTCATAGACTGTAGGTCTATCGTCCACATTCTTAATATTAAATGAATAAAAGTCCGCTTACAGCGAAGCCAATGGGAGGTCCTCTATTCTGCCCATAAAATCCAATAAATAACCATTCAAAAAACGCCAACAATACTCCATTTACATTTCATGACTTGAATATTAACCAAGTATTAGTGATATTGATATTATAAGTGCTACCGTCTGTGCACTTTATGCACTTAAACATGCAAAACGGTTTCTTTGGCTCGTTAGTGCGTGCTGATTTTTAGAAATAATGTATACTTCACTGCACATGTAATAAATCACCATGTTACTTATTAAACATGCTATAATTCTATGAGTGTTGGGTTTCAGCAGGACAGGTGTGCATGCACGCTTTAAACACTAAAAAAAAAAACGCTCATAATGTTCCCAGGGCTCTGTGTACGTGCAGGCTGGTTTTAAAGATAATGTACATGTCATTGTACGTCTAAAGTATATCAAAATAAACATAATAACAAAGGTGTAATGCCACTAAGTCAGCTGTTGCTGCTTTCCCCAGGCTTCTGATTGGACAAAATGCGCATGACAACAAGTGTATGCATTTGTGTGTAGACATAAACACTTTTGAAACTACACCTGTGTGGATGGAGAACATTTTAACCTTCGATATGAGTTTTTGAAACTCCCTGTGTTAGTAGTGTGGACATGGCCTGAGGTTCACGAGGCGGCTGGAGCCTATCCCAGCTGCATTCAGGCAGAAGGCGGGGTACAACCTAGACAAGTCGTCACATCATAACAGGACAACACAAAGTGATAAAGAAAAAAATAAGCAAACGCCGTGGAGCATTTTTTTTTTTTAATTAATGTGCTGCGTATGCTTAAAATTAACAAAATACGTAAATATTAAATGTTATTATAAATGTGCCCGCACCTAAATTGTGTATATACCTACATCATGTATATAAAACCCAGGTGTTTTTTTAAATGGCTTTTTAGGCACAATTGAGCGGCTCTAATAGGCTCCATTGTAAGCGGACTTTTGACCTCATTTATTTAATATTTAGAATGCATAAGACATTATGTCTCTCATAATGATTGTAATTATACATACATACATACATATATATACACATATATATATACATATATACACATATATATATATATATATACACATATATATATACACATATATATATATATATATATATATATATATATACACATACCGTATTTTTGGGAGTATAAGTCGCACCGGAGTATAAATCGCACCTGCCGAAAATGCATAGTAAAGAAGGAAAGAAACATAAATCGCACTGGAGCCTGGCCAAACTATGAAAAAAACTGCGACTTATAGTCCGAAATAATGTACCGTATTTTTCGGACTATATGTCGCTCCGGCCGAAAATGCATAATAAAGAAGGAAAAAAACATATAAGTCGCACTGGAGTATAAGTCGCATTGTTTGGGAAAATTTATTTGATAAAAGCCAACACCAAGAATAGACATTTGAAAGGCAATTTAAAATAAATAAAGAATAGTGAACAACAGGCTGAATAAGTGTACGTTATATGAGGCATAAATAACCAACTGAGAATGTGCCTGGTATGTTAACGTAACATATTATGGTAAGAGTCATTCAAATAACTATAACATATAGAACATGCTATACGTTTACCAAACAATCTGTCACTCCTAATCGCTAAATCCCATGAAATCTTATACGTCTAGTCTCTTACGTGAATGAGATAAATAATATTATTTGATATTTTACGCTAATGTGTTAATAATTTCACACATAAGTCGCTCCTGAGTATATGTCGCACCCCCGGCCAATCTATGAAAAAAACTACGACTTATAGTCCAAAAAATATGGTATATAAAACCCTAATGGAGGTGTTTGGATGTTTTTTTAAATAGCTTTTTAGGCACAACTGAGCGGCTCTAGTAGGCTCCATTGTAAGCGGACTTTTGATCTCATTTATTTAATATTTAAAATGCATTAAAACAATAACATCCATTGTTATGTCTCTCATACTGATGGTAAACGACAAAAAAAAAAAAAAATGCAGTTCCCTTTTAAGACTCCAACATCGCTTAGATACGCCCCTTTTTTTCAACCTTTTTGTAATAAATGTGAGAGGTGCAAAGTCAGGAGTTGGCTGGACATTAGCAGAATGAATGATCCCCAAGCACAGATGACATGCTGCAACAGCAAGCAGGAATGCAGCATCAACATGAAATGTACACTTGATGTGTGAAGACACATAGGAACAGAAGGGAAAGTAGACATTAAAGCAAGAGAGCCTAAAAGACAAGCTAACAAAGAACATTTCATAGTGTGTGCAGTGAAACCTAAAAGCAGAAACTAACTTTAAAGACTTGCCTCTTTTAGTCATATTATATTCAAATGTCACTTTATACTTATACATACAGTATAATTTGTTAAAAACATCCAAGAGTTTGTTTCCTACCAGCAACTTCTACAATGTCTCCAGGAATAATATCTCTGGCCTTGATCCTCTGGACTGTCTTGCGGTCCTGCCGATACACTTTCCCCATCTCAGGTTCATACTCCTTCAGTGCCTCAATGGCATCTTCAGCATTGCGTTCCTAGTCAGGATAGACTCATTTCAGTGCTCAAACTCTCTAGCCAGTGCAGTTTTTACCAGGCATAAGGCGCAGGACGACACTAAGTGTCACAGCTTGAAGTGCCAACAAATACATTACAGCGCTTTTACATTTCAGCTTGTAAAATGTTTGTAAGGAAATGTGTTTTATTGTGTTTGCATGTTAAGTAGGCAGTAATTAAGTAAACCTATTGGAAGAATTGAAGGCACAATGGTGTGGTGGAACTCAATAATTATGCAGGACTGTACATTTATGAGATTGTCTCACCTGCCACACACCGACAATTGCGTTGGCAATAAGAATAAGTAAAATTACAAATGGTTCCACGAATGCTGTGATGGTTTCTTCTCCCTCCTCAAACCAGGCCAGCACCTAAAAAAAGCACATGAAACAACATTCTTAGAAATTATAATTTGTGTGTGTTACATGTAGAAATGTTGAACCGTTTCGGTACGGGTATTCCGGTTCGGTTCGGAGGTGTACTGAACGAGTTTCCACACGGACATATTAAGTAGCGTAACGCACGTTGTGTAAACAATGCACACCGAGGCACAACACACGGCATGCTAGCAGCTAACGGGCTACGATAGACTGACCATACGTCCTTTTTCACCGGACACGTCCTCTTTTGCGGAGCTGTCAGGGCGGAGTTTCTTAAATGCCTCAAATGTCCGGCATTTTGAGTTTGGGTGCGTGTATTTTCAATGTACGTTCAGGGTTAAGAAGGGGTTAAAAACAAAATAAATTGTGCGAGCAGCAGCATTGGTGAGGGAGGGGCAGAGACAGAGAGAGAGAGAGAGAGAGAGAGTTATGATAAACGCGCATGCGTCGCCCGGCTCTGCTTTTTATCCATAGATTTATCACATTTAATTTTTTATCATCTATAGCAGGGGTGTCAAAAGTGTGCCCAGGAGGCCATTTGCGGCCCACAGCTAATGTTTTAAAAGGCCCACGACACATTCTAAAAATACTATTAAAATAAACAAAAACAAATTAAAAAGCTTAAAGGTTAAATGTAATTTAGAAAAAGTTCCAATGTTAACTAATAAAACAAAGCTGTTTTTTTTCTTTCAAACTGTCATTGCTCAAAACATAATACTGAATCAAAATCAATGTTATGTTCCCATTACTTCACATCAAATATTCCACTAAGAAAAATACTTTTGGTGGAAGATTTTGCAAATTTGGTAAATAAATAACCCAAAAATGTATATTTTGTTGTTTTCTTACTGTACCGAAAATGAACCGAACCGTGACCTCTAAACCGAGGTACGTACCGAACCAAGATTGTTGTGTACCGTTACACCCCTAGTTACATGTGATAACCAGATTACAAAAGACATTTTGGTGCAAATGCCAATAGTATTTTATTGCACACATTCCTCTGCTGGTATAAGTTTGACATCAAGTTTAAAAAGTTATTTATTTTTCTCCCTGCCAGATAAAATCATGCATCATTTTCCCCATTTTCTTTATGGAAACTGATGTAAAGCAAATAGGGAATGCTCATATGAGACAGTGCTAAACAGCCACAAGTGTTACCAATAATATAGAATTGTTTGAGCAAAACAAAGTCAATAGCACACATTAACTAAACAAAGCAAATATCACTATGTACAACATATTTGAATTAGGGATGTCCGATAATATCGGCAGTCCGATATTATCGGCCGATAAATGCTTTAAAATGTAATATTGGAAATTATCGGATCGGTATCAGTTTCAAAAAGTAAAATTTATGACTTTTTAAAACGCCGCTCTGTACATGGACGTAGGGAGAAGTACAGAGCGCCAATAAACCTTAAAGGCACTTCCTTTGCGTCCCGGCCCAGTCACATAATATCTACGGCTTTTCACACACACAAGTGAATGCAATTCACACTTGGTCAACAGCCATACAGGTCACACAGAGTGGCCGTATAAACAACTTTAACATTGTTACAAATATGCGCCACACTGTGAACCCACACCAAACAAGAATGACAAACACATTTCGGGAGAACATCCGCACCGTAACACAACATAAACACAACAAAACAAATACCCAGAACCCCTTGCAGCACTAACTCTTCCGGGACGCTACAATATACACCCCTGCTACCTCCCCTCCCCCAGCTCAACCCCGCCCCCCTTAACCCCGCCCACCTCAATCTCCTCATGCTCTCTCAGGGAGAGCATGTCCCAAATTCCAAGCTGCTGTTTTGAGGCATGTTAAAAAAAATAATGCACTTTGTGACTTCAATAATAAATATGGCAGTGCCATGTTGGCTTTTTTTTTTTCCATAACTTGAGTTGATTTATTTTGGAAACCCTTGTTACATTGTTTAATGCATCCAGCGAGGCATCACAACAAAATTAGGCATAATAATGTGTTAATTCCACAACTGTATATATCGGAATCGGTAATTAAGAGTTGGACAATATCGGAATATCGGACATCGGCAAAAAAGCCATTATCGGACATCTCTAATTTGAATGCTTTGCTTTCGGCCCTCAAAGTCCTCCGGTGTCTAGGGACTAATTCCCTGCGACCCCTATGAGGGACAAGCAGTAGAAAATGGATAAAAAAAATTTAAGAAAATACAAATATTGATCTAATCACTCTAATATCGATCATAAACGTGTCGTTTACATTTGGCTGCAACAATGCGGACACACCAAACAGTTGCTGTTACATTACCCTCTACTTGTTAATTTCCTGTTAATAGCTTCCTACTTTTTGCTTTAATATGGTTCCGTCATTAAAAGTTTAATAAGCACATATTTTTTGTGTCGTTTCAAGATAGCTTAGCTATTAGCATGCCTGCCCCTCGCTTGCTATAATGTACATAAGGTTTGAGGCTGTGAGAATAATTAAATGCTGACCGCCATTCAAAGTATTTCTCATCACCACTACTGCAACATTGAAACACCATCATCACGGATGTATTATTTTTTAATGGAAAAATTAGGTGTTTCTGTTAGAATAATTTTATCTAAGTTATCACAAAAACTTTGTGTTGAAATGAGTTCCCAGGGAAAAGACCAAAAGCTGTCTTTGAACCTACCAAGAAGAAGGCTTGTAAAACTCCACTGTGTAGGGGGGAAGCAACATGACGGTGTTCTGTTTTATTTCATGTATTGTAATCAACAGAAAGATATTGTTTTAACCCAAGGACTACAAAGCGGAGAGAAGTCAGGATCTGCCCAAGTTCCAGACACCGCTTTTTTTAAACTCTTTTACTAACCTTTCTTTGAACTGTTTACGACCTATTCTGTGAAGTGTTTACGACCTTTTCTTTTGAACTGTTCTGTAACCAAAGGCAACGCTGTTTACGACCCACGTCCCTTTGGAAGCAGCCGTTGCCATGTGGTCAGGGAAAGTCTAAATAAAGGAGGAGGCATACAATCTTTCGCTAGAGCGTGCTGGAGACTGTACAAGAGTACAGACCAGACGTTTCTCCTCAAATTGAGCCAAATTTAATTATGTCTCCGTTTGATTCTTTGATTCTTGTCCTGTTTAATAGAGGTCATCAGTGTTTGAACCTGACAGTTTCCCTGGGACGCATAGAGAGTGAGTTTACGGTGTCATTTCAGATTTGTATGCCTCATACGTACATACGAGTTACACGAGTGCATTTTTTAAAACATTAGTACAACACTGCCATATTAAAACACAATGCAACTCAAACAGCAATTACTTTATGGATTAGTCTTTTATGTCAAAATTTGCATTAGTGACATCTGGTTCAGTCTAAAACAACAAATAAAAAAATTACATTATTATATATAGGTAGTATTTTTCTAATTCTACCCTATATTTGACCCAACGAAAATAAAAATAAAAATATGATCCTGTAATGTGTGGCTTTGTACCAGGGGGATCATTTGTCAGAAAAATGTGGCCCAAGGGTTGTAAATTAAGAGAAAATCAAACATTACTCAGTCAAATTTTAGCCACATGAGCTAACCGTAGGATGGTGTCGCAAAAACACTGGGAGAAAAAAAATTGTCCCTGAATATCTCATTCAGTTTGGTGGTAAACTGTTTAGGTCAGCCGTACTATATCAACTTAACGCCCAAGCTGTTTGTTTACATGCTTTTTTTATTTCTCTTTGCTATTTGGGCTTATTGGACCCTAATTACAATAAAAACTAAAAAATAATATTTTGATATGATGTACTTAGTCCATAAGTACACAAACGTGTACTTCATGTGTAGTGTCATGCTCATTTTTATTTTTAACACTTTTTTTTTTTTTTTAATTCCATTGTATGTTATACTCTTCTGACACCACCAGATAGCAGTATAAGTGTCCATATGTCCGAAAAAGACCCCAATTCAGTAGTGTACACAATTTTGGAAATAAGAGCTAAGAGGTGCTGTCCACGCATGTGGCCAGTAAGGCCTTTGGAGGTTAAAACACAATGTAACTCAAACAGCAATTACTTTATGGATTAGTCTTTTATGTCAAAATTTGCATTAGTGACATCTGGTTCCGTCTAAAACAACAAATAAAGAAATTACATTATTATATAGGTAGTATTTTTCTAATTCTAACCTATATTTGACCCAACGAAAATAAAAATAAAAATATGATCCTGTAATGTGTGGCCTTGTACCAGGGGTACCATTTGTCTGAAAAATGTGGCCCGAGGGTTGTAAATTAAGAGCAAATCAAACATTACTCAGTCAAATTTTAGCCACATGAGTTAACCGTAGGTTGGTCTCTCAAAAACACTGGAAGAAAAAAAAATTGTCCTTGAATATCTCATTCAGTTTGGCGGTAAACCGTTTAGGTCAGCCGTACTGTATATCAGGTTTGACTGCTTCCTCGACTTCTGAAGAGGAAAAAAGTTAGGTCTGATCAATGAGCAAAAAAGACCCAAATTTGGCCTTGAGTGGCGCTCTGTTCCCTTGTCAAGCAGCAGCCCCTGACACCTCCATATCACCTGGCAGTTGTACAGTGCATACCAGATCTGCACGCACACACCAGAGCACAAATGCATACTATCATTCGTCCAGGCTGATCCAATCTTATAATAGTTGCATCTTAAGATGTTTATTTTATGTCTGGTGTTTATTTTGTTTCGCCAAAGGGTAATATGTATGCTAGGCCATTAGTTACACTAAGTGCAAAATGCTTGTCTTGGTCTTCAATGGCAGATATGCAAAACAGGAATGACAGCCCTGTGACATGCTTGCACATGCCTACACTAAACAGTGAACACTTACTGTATATATTTATAGATTGCCATTTTAATGGGTTACAATGACAATGTTCTTTTTGAAAAGCATCCCTTTGGCCCCGATCTCCAATATTTTTTTTGTAAAAAATGTGTTCCCAAAAATCAGTTTTCTGTTAAAAACATTATTTTGTTTTCACGGATATCAACCCATAACATAAGAATTGGATAAATGGAATTACGGTACTATTGTTTAACATTACTATTGATTTGTACCTCTAACTTATGTATTATGGTTTGAATATGGTTCGACACTGACTTAATTTCAACAGAACACACAGAATAGAAAAAAATATGATAATGAATTAATGATGATTAATTTAACAATTAATTAATTCAACAATTCAATTACTGACTCACATTGCAGCCGACCACACCAAAAAGGGGGGTTCCCACAGCTGCAATCCCTTCTCAAAGTTTCTTATTTTTCCCTATCTGGGGTATTTTTAGTATTTCCATTTGTGTAATATTCGACAGAAACAATGAAACAGGGCTCCCATATAAACTATACAGGAAACAAAGTAAAATTACGGACAAGTTGGCCAAATCCACCAAAAATGACACTTGCAAATAAAAATGGGATCATTAAAGGGGAGCATTATCACCAGATCTATGTAAGCGTCAATATATACCTTGATGTTGCAGAAAAAAGACCATATTTTTTTTAAACCGATTTCCGAACTCTAAATGGGTGAATTTGGGCGAATTAAACGCCTTTTGTGACGTCACATCGGGAAGCAATCCGCCATTTTCTCAAACACATTACAAACACCGAGTCAAATCAGCTGTTATTTTCCGTTTTTTCGACTGTTTTCCGTACCTTGGAGACATCATGCCTCGTCGGTGTGTTGTCGGAGGGTGTAACAACACGAACAGGGACGGATTCAAGTTGCACCAGTGGCCCAAAGATGCGAAAGTGGCAAGAAATTGGACGTTTGTTCCGCACACTTTACCGACGAAAGCTATGCTACGACAGAGATGGCAAGAATGTGTGGATATCCTGCGACACTCAAAGCAGATGCATTTCCAACGATAAAGTCAAAGAAATCTGCCGCCAGACCCCCATTGAATCTGCCGGAGTGTGTGAGCAATTCAGGGACAAAGAACCTCGGTAGCACGGCAACAAATGGTGGCAGTTTGTTCCCGCAGACGAGCGAGCTAAACCCCCTGGATGTCTTGGCTCACACCGTCCCTTATGCCACCGAAGATGATCAAGAGAAGAATATCGACCCTAGCTTCCCTGGCCTGCTGACATCAACTCCAAAACTGGACAGATCAGCTTTCAGGAAAAGAGAGCGGATGAGGGTATGTCTACAGAATATATTAATTGATGAAAATTGGGCTGTCTGCACTCTCAAAGTGCATGTTGTTGCCAAATGTATTTCATATGTTGTAAACCTAGTTCATAGTTGTTAGTTTTCTTTAATGCCAAACAAACACATACCAATCGTTGGTTAGAAGGCGATCGCCAAATTCGTCCTCGCTTTCTCCCGTGTCGCTGGCTGTCGTGTCGTTTTCGTCGGTTTCGCTTGCATACGTTCAAACCGATATGGCTCAATAGCTTCAGTTTCTTCTTCAATTTCGTTTTCGCTACCTACCTCCACACTACAACCATCCGTTTCAATACATTCGTAATCTGTTGAATCGCTTAAGCCGCTGAAATCCGAGTCTGAATCCGAGCTAATGTCGCTATAGCTTGCTGTTCTTTCCGCCATGTTTGTTTGTGTTGGCATCACTATGTGACGTCACAGGAAAATGGACGGGTGTATATAACGATAGTTAAAATCAGGCACTTTGAAGCTTTTTTTAGGGATATTGCGTGATGGGTAAAATTTTGAAAAAAACTTCGAAAAATAAAATAAGCCACTGGGAACTGATTTTTAATGGTTTTAACCCTTCTGAAATTGTGATAATGTTCCCCTTTAAATGGCGGGCTGCGGTACGAATCCGGACCCAGACACTCTCCTATAGAGACCTCGACCTATTATCAATTACTTATTTAAATATCTGAAGTTAGCACGGAACGCAGCTTTTATAGAATTGACGGTACCAGTTCATCGGATTCAGAAATACACTGACCAATTGTATGAGGGTTAAACCAGCCCACATAATACTGCTTAGCCAAATCAAATCAGTACATTCCAGGCTGTAAATAGGGCGACTCTAAAATGCTAGTGATGTGTAATACCACTGATTTTCTTTCCAATCATATATCGAGTAAAATTCAGGCTGGTAATTGCAATACTGATTCGATACTTTGTGCAAATATACCTAAGGTGTCTAGTCAAATTTAAAAAGTAGCGTATTCTGAGTTTTGCAGCCCTTGGCAAATCATCGTAAACGATATAAAATCACAGAGCAAAACATATAATGCAGGATTATAGCATTCTTACTCAATGTTTTTTGCTGTTTTTCCAAATTTGCTGGTATTTTTTGTAATGTGCCTGGGGCAAAATGACAAACGTGTCACGGGGCACCCCTGCTGTATGGCCACTGTAGTCTTAGTACTGTAACTTCATCCTATGGTCACATATGGTTGTCTTAAGTCAACATTAAAATGTCATGATCCATGTCCCGGATCATGTTTTATGTTCTGTTAGTTTTGGACTTCATAGTTCCTGTTTTTTGTGCACCCTTGTTTGTTTTAGTTACCATGGTTACTTATTATTTCCACCTGCCTCTGATTAGTGTTCGCCCGCTCACCTGCTGCCCGAGCACTAATCAGATGCATTATTTAAACCTGCCTTGCCCTCCGGTCAGTGCTGGAGTATTGTTTGTTGTATGCTGTGGACTCCCTGTTTCATGCAATGCTCTGTTCATGCTTGTTTTCTGGAGATACCATAGTTCATGCTGATGATTTCATGCTGCTCGTGCCTTGCCAAGTAAGTTTTGTTTATTTATGCCACAGTTAGCGACTTTTTGTTTCATGTCCATGGTTCAGGCTAAGTGTTAGCTTTTGTTTCCTGCGTTAAGTTGTGCCTTCGCCTTGTGCACCTTTTTGTTTTCACCTTTTTTTGAACATTAAAACCATGTTTTCTTGTACACCGCCTGTCATCCCTGCATCTTGGGGTTCGTCACCTCCACATCATGACATAAAACTGGCTGTCCATATGGTGTTATTTTTCTCAGTGATAATAAGGGGATAAATGGAGAAGTCATTTATCTGTTTTATCATACTGCCTTTGCATAAGTCAATGTTTAGTTTTGTATTCACAATAAATCAACACAAATTCCGTACTTTGGAGCACTGTTCACAGATTCTAGTATTTGGCTTGTTAGCTTCCTGTCGCAGGCAAGTGGTGATGCTCGTGGTTGAGGGAAAAGTTGTTTAAATGTCGGATGCTAGAAAATGTCCGATGCATCGCAACAATCAGCCATAATGCATTGTTGTATCTCCATGATTTTTGAGCACTTGCGAGACAAGTGGGTGTAGTGGGCGGCTGTGCTCGGGAAGGTGAGGTCATGGTGTTTAGAGCAACGGGATGAGAGGCTGAAAAGAGAGATGCAGAAGCATGTGTGCGTGTTCAGGTGTTAAAATGATTGTCTGATTGTGGATTTTTTCCCCCCTAATATTTTCGTTATCGACCAACAGTGTCCCAAAGATCGACTGGTAGATCGCGACGGGTTGGCGACCCTTGCTTTACACTGTGCCCCTGTTAATGATAAACATTATCGCAAATGACTAATATTGATTTAAGAATCAATATTAGAGCATAAAGATCCGGTATCGATATTTCAGTATTGATTCGCACATCACTACTAAATGCAGATAAAGACCATTGAGAAGTGAAGTGAGTAACAGAAGAACAAGTGATATCCGCGAAAATAAGAGGAAAACGAGCGAGACTTACGACCTAAGTAGGACAGAGAAAAGTGAGCATTAGATGGTGAAGATCTTCTGCCCTCTCTTATCGTGACCACCGGTTGAGGTGGACAGGGGCAAGAGACAACAGAATAATAACGACACACTGTGTAAGAAAATGAATATGCACAGCTAAACTGGTGCTTTCAATCCAGACTGCATGAACTCATGTATGTTTATGCTTTTCTCTGGAAGCACAAGACTAGTTTATTGCCTGATCAGAGACCAAGACTAACAAACCATGGAAATGTGAAATGCCATTTTGACGCAAAGCACCAAGATTTTAAGCAAACACACAGACTCTGAACTGATGCCACCAAAAATGAGCACTTGCAGAACCTAATATAAACACCTGAACTGATCTGTGGTCCACAATACTATAACTTGGGCTGCACGATTTTTGGAAGAAACCCAATTGTGATTTTTCTCTCCAAAATTGCTATTTTTCTAATTTTGTACATAAAAATGTATAAAACTGAGAAAATTTGGAGTGAAGGAAGACATGTTACTTTTGGATTGTCAATCAACATATTCTTGTCTAAAAGGTGCCACACATTAGAACAATGTGCAATAATTTACTTTTTGACGAGGACAAGCAAGTTCTATTGTATTATGCTTATACTGGCCCACCTGCACTGACTCCCGGTTCACTTAAGATGTGACTTTAATATTTTATTACGTACAAAATTAACAGTTTAGCACCATCTTATCTTGTCAATGTGGGATCTGAGCAAAGGATGTTGCTGTGCTTGTGCAGCCCTTTGAGACATTTGTGATTAAGGGCTATATAAGTAAACTTTGATTGATTGATTTTGCTGATTGTATTATACCCTATGTTTCATTCATAATGTTTCCCATTATCATGAATAATTTACAACTGCACCCACTTGGCATTTATGCAGCCGGTCAACCCAGGAAGGGGTCCCAACATCTGCGGTCCCTTCCCAAGGTTTCTGTGTTTTCCCATTTTGTGTTTTTCTTGCCCGAATGTTAGTTCAGACCAATGATGTCATTGTGGTTTGTGCAGCCCTTCATGATTAGGGGCTATACAAATAAACTTGATTGATTGAAACCAATGTCAGGCTGGAAAATTCCTGCACAACTAGAATTTCTCGTAGAATAATACATAACTCCCAGGTTTTTTCTGTAGTGACTGTGCCAGAGGTGAACATGCATTCTACTGAGGTGGCAAATGATGAAGCGTTAGATCTATCATAGCACCAAGCAAATAATCTCAATATCCCCATCATATTAATTCCTAGATGTGAACGAAATTATTTAAGGCGTATTACACAAAATAAACGTAAGGTTTTTAATATCAGTACTATGGATATCATTAACAAAAATATAATATGGGCTTTTTAAAAATCAGATCATTGTCTTCCAAAACGTTATTAGTTAATGAGGTCATGAGAGACAACAATCTTAACATCATTGGTCTCAGAAAATGTACCCCCGCTTAACAAGGCATCTCCTCCTAACTATACAAATGCACATATTGACCGTCCCCTTAAAATGGGTGCAGGAGTCACACTAATATCCAATGAAGATTGGAGTCACCTAGAGGTGTATCTTAATGAAATTAAACAATGAATGTCCAGCAACTTTTTGAATCTTAATGCTAACAAAATAGACACCGACACCTATTTAATAATACCACCTTAAAATTTGACAACCAAACAATTACACAAAGCGACTCGGTAAAGAATCTCGGGTATTATCTTCAACCCAACTCTCTCGATTGAGTCACACATTAAGAGTGTTACTAAAACAGCTTTCTTTCATCTCCGTAATATCACTACAATTCGTTCCATTTTGTCCACCACCGACGCTGAGATCATTATTCATGCGTTCGTTACGTCTCGTCTCGATTACTGGAACGTATTATTTTCAGGTCTCCCTATGTCTAGCATTAAAAGATTACCGTTGGTACAAAATGCGGCTGCTAGACTTTTGACAAGAACAAGAAAGTTTGATCATATTACGCTTATACTGGCTCACCTGCACTGGCTTTCTGTACATTTAAGATGAGACTTTAAGGTTTTACTACTTATGTATAAAATACTAAACGGTCTAGCCTCATCCTATTTTGATCATTGTATTGTACCATAAGTCCCGGCCAGAAATCTGCATTCAAACAACTCCGGTTTATTAGTGTTTCCCAGAGCCCAAAAAAAGTCTGCAGGCTTTAGAGCGTTTTTTTATTCGGGCTCCAGTACCGGTACTCTGGAATGCCTTACCGGTAACAGTTCGAGATGCTACCTCAGTAGAAGCATTCAAGTCCCATCTTAAAACTAATTTGTATACTCTAGCCTTTAAAATCGACCCTATTGTGGATTGGACCAACAATCTCAATATTTATTACTAGGACTTAACATGACGTTAGTTTATTGGCGCAAGTAGGTCTTTGTAATTATATTAGGCATAGTAACCACAAAAAAAAGACAAACTAATGAGATTGTTCTTTTGTTACGTTTAATTCTGCTATCAAACACTACTAATACAGTAGAGAATATACTCGATTGCAGAAACAGAAAGTTTCTCAAACGATCAAACAAACATTTTACAAAAGTGATTGTTGCAGACTTTGTATTCCACAAGATAAAAGTGATATTTTTAAGAGCCATTACCTTCGACGCACTTTCTTTTTTTCCCCTGACTTCATCACTACCTTTATGAACCACTTCTTTCGGGACTCTATGAAAGCTCTTCCCTATCACTATATTTGAACGACTGGAACACCCAAGAACAGAAATACGTCATTTTCTGCTCAAACTTTACACTCACTCTCACTTGTTTTAATGCAAGCTCAAGCTGCTTGACCATCATGTGAATTAAGGCGCGAAGAAGAAAAACGGATACGACTTCATATGCAACCCAGCTGTACATTGAGGAAAAAATGCAAAAAAAAGATGAAATGCTGATAATAATAACTAATACTTTTTAAATAAATGTTACACTATTTTAGGTGCTTAACCGCAACCCACCACTTCACTGATTGCAGTACTGTGGGAAACAAGGGACTGAAATATTATTAACAATAATAGTAGTAAATCATTGAACTGTCTCCTTTTGTTCACCATAACAGAAAACTGAGAAGTAGGCTGTTTTTTCTGTTTGATTAAATAAAAATGTTAATATCAAAGTGGTTTCACATACAGAAAAAGTGAATGGGTATGCGGCTTCCTGCATGTGGAGAAAGTTTGGACACCCTTAATCTACTGTATCTCGTAGTTAAAGTTGCTGGCTGTTGCATAATAGCAACGCTTGACTCAGAGCTGCTGCTGTCACCATTCCTCAGATGAATGGAAACTCTTCAAGCGTTTCACTCCCGGACATGCCCATGTGCCTTCAGAAGTGTTACACAAACTGAAGACGTTCACAAGTCAGCACCCTGCATTGCCAACAACATATCCCAGTCATTCATCACAGAGCTCAGCACTAATCCGTGTCAAATTGTCACACCACACACGGACACCGTTTAAGTAATACACCAAAAGACGAGGCTATTTGCAGGATGCAGTAATGGCTCCTGTATCTACAAAATAGTAGGGAAGCTCAAGGATGAAACATGAAGGTCATGAACGACCTTAAACCCTCTAAATAATGAGGGAAAAAAAGAAGTGACATACTTACAAAAGAAATACAGGCGGCCAGCAGAAGAATTCGTACAAGTAAATCTTCAAACTGTTCCATGACAAGCTCCCATAAAGATTTTCCTATAGAGAAGAGAATGATCGAATGTTTTCAACAAATCAGTCAAAGAACAGTAATTATGATAATCCACAGTACGAGTAAAATTACCTTCTTCTGCTGGTAACTCTGTCGAGGGAAGCATGCCAGGGATCGAACAGGAACAAACAAATGAAAAAAAAAGAAACATGTCAACTTTATGTCAAACATTTAGCCCAGATGAGACCTATATAAGACACAGCAATGGGATCTTTGAAGAGGAGTTGAGTACATTATGTCAAAACATATGCAGTGATAATTGCAAAACTGTCAACAAGCCAAAATCGTACTTGTCTATATACTGTAGGTATGATTTATATATACACTACTTACATTTACAGCAGAATGTACAAACAATTTAAACCCAGGGCATCAATCAAAACATTTAAATCTGAGGCAAAGACGTTATTTCATAGTCTTTAGATTTTGTTCACTTCTAAAACCAACACAATGCAGGTCAGAATTGTATCCAAACACACTGTATTAATATAAAATATTTGTATTTTTAGTACAGTATAATATATAAAATACACACCATACAATCACTTGGCCCATAAATACAATTCCGGAATAAAAATGCATCATATTTTATGTTTTATTCTAGGAAAAAAAACAATGCAAGTAAGTACAACAGTAAGAATTTAAACAGTGTGAATAATGATTGTTTTATTGTAAGTACATGTAAGTTTAGTAGTTGGCAATAGTAGTTCCAGCTCAGGATGGGGTATATGCCCTGAAATCTATATTGCAGCCTCTTGCAATAATATATATCGCAATATATTATTTGGTATGTAAATAATAAACATTTCAAGACGGATTAAAAAGGCTCTTATTTGGCTGATGACGGATGCAGTAATATACTGCATCATTTTCGGTTGAATTATTTTATTAAATGTATTATTCATTTACTAATACCGATACTAATACTGTAATTAAACATTTCTAGATTTTAATTTAAAGGGAACGATTGCATTTTGGTCACAAAGACAAAAACACAGGATGAAACATTTTAAATTAGTTCCTATTATTAGCTCTAATTAAAATGTTTTGGTTTTGCCCAAAAGACCTACTGAGTCCAGATAGTTATTAACAATAACAAAACTGACTAAAGATTTTTCACAATAAAAATATTGATCACTGTAGTATTGACCATATACTGCTTCTATGCTTAATATCGTTACGGTCGATATTTTTATGGATCACCCACCTGTTTACATCTTAGAGCTCTAGCCTTCTACTGTGTGTAGTGTAGCATGTTCAGCTATTCTTCGTTCTCCAGTGACGATACTTGTAAGAAACGTTTATTTTCCCCAATGTATGCAAGGACAGCTGGCTAGCCAGAATGCTAATGTGTTAAGGACCCGTTCATTTGCTTGTCGCTGTCAAATTTGTGGGACATACAGTAGCTAGAATGTGTCTTCAACATGCATTGTCATGATATTACGATAGTACCGTATTCAAATCTATCGTCGGCCAAATTTATTTTGTCTATATTGCCTTACTCTAGTTGCAGCTTGTAGATGAACAATGCTATCTCACTACTTTTGTCCTATGTACTACAATTGTTTTCATTCTAACGTTATACGGGACAGTGCACATTAAAGGGGAACATTATCACCAGACCTATGTAAGAGTCTATATATACCTTGATGTTGCAGAAAAAAGACCATATATTTTCTTAACCGATTTCCGAACTCTAAATGGGTGAATTTTGGCGAATTAAATGCATTTCTAATATTCGCTCTCGGAGCGATGTCGTCACAACGTGACGTCACATCAGGAAGCAATCCGCCATTTTCTCAAACACCGGGTCAAAACAGCTCTGTTATTTTCGACTGTTTTCCGTACCTTGGAGACATCATGCCTCGTCGGTGTGTTGTCGGAGGGTGTAACAACACGAACAGGGACGGATTCAAGTTGCACCAGTGGCCCAAAGATGCGAAAGTGGCAAGAAATTGGACGTTTGTTCCGCACACTTTACCGACGAAAGCTATGCTACGACAGAGATGGCAAGAATGTGTGGATATCCTGCGACACTCAAAGCAGATGCATTTCCAACGATAAAGTCAAAGAAATCTGTCGCCAGACCCCCATTGAATCTGCCGGAGTGTGTGAGCAATTCAGGGACAAAGGACCTCGGTAGCACGGCAAGGAATGGCGGCAGTTTGTTCCCGCAGATGAGCGAGCTAAACCCCTTATCGACCCTAGCTTCCCTGGCCTGCTGATATCAACTCCAAAACTGGACAGATCAGCTTTCAGGAAAAGAGCGCGGATGAGGGTATGTCTACAGAATATATTAATTGATGAAAATTGGGCTGTCTGCACTCTCAAAGTGCATGTTGTTGCCAAATGTATTTCATATGCTGTAAACCTAGTTCATAGTTGTTAGTTTCCTTTAATGCCAAACAAACACATACCAATCGTTGGTTAGAAGGCAATCGCCGAATTCGTCCTCGCTTTCTCCCGTGTCGCTGGCTGTTGTGTCGTTTTTGTCTGTTTCGCTTGCATACGGTTCAAACCGATATGGCTCAATAGCTTCAGTTTCTTCTTCAATTTCGTTTTCGCTACCTGCCTCCACACTACAACCATCCGTTTCAATACATGCGTAATCTGTTGAATCGCTTAAGCCGCTGAAATCCGAGTCTGAATCCGAGCTAATGTCGCTATAGCTTGCTGTTCTTTCCGCCATGTTTGTTTGTGTTGGCTTCACTATGTGACGTCACAGGAAAATGGACGGGTGGTTAAAATCAGGCACTTTGAAGCTTTTTTTAGGGATATTGCGTGATGGGTAAAATTTTGAAAAAAACTTCGAAAAATATAATAAGCCACTGGGAACTGATTTTCAATGGTTTTAACAATTCTGAAATTGTGATAATGTTCCCCTTTAACAATATTCTGCATAGACTATGTACACTTTTACACAATTTACTATGAATTGATTAACGTGGACCCCGACTTAAACAAGTTGAAAAACTTATTCGGGTGTTACCATTTCGTGGTCAATTGTACGGAATATGTACTGTACTGTGTAATCTACTAATAAAAGTTTAAATCAATCAATTTAAATTTTCCTGAGAGAACACTCCTGAAGGAATCAATAAAGTACTATCTATCCATCTAAACCAGATTATAGCATTGTTTCTCATTTCCACCTGCAGTCCCTCATACCAGTGTGGCTGGCACTGGTAGCAAGGCGGGTGAAGGGTCTTGTCTAAGGCCGATATTCAATTAACAGACAATAAATTAAATTAAATTAAAATTAAGTTGGTAAGTTTTCCAGCGTCGACAAATCGCCATGTGCATGATTTAAGAGCATTCCTGTTTTTCCATCGGTTTTTTGCAGCTGAAATAAACACAAAACCAAATGCCACAGCACCAGTACGGGAATATTTCAGTTTTAATCTTTGGAACAAGATTAGCCTATTAACAACGAGTTTGCAGAGTATGTGCGGATACAAAAAAAAAAACCTGCACGCGCACTTGAAACACAAACACCCGACAGTCCACACTCACTTTGCGTTTGGTGTACAAGGTGAGTGCAAACAAAACAGTGCAAAATATTGTGCGCTCACAGAAAGTGTGGTTAAATACATCGCTAAAGACACTGTTGAAAAACTAACATTTCTAAAAGTGCTGCAAACCTTTGACAGACATATTGTGATGTCGGTGTTCAAACGTGGAATCTACTACACTAAACTAACACTTTGCATACGACCCGTTAATACATCTACCGTATTTTTCGGATAAAAAAATCGCAGTTCTTTTTCATAGTTTGGCCGGGGGTGTGATTTATACTCTGGAGCGACTTATGTGTGAAATTATTAACACATTACCGTAAAATATCAAATAATATTATTTATGTCATTCACGTAAGAGACTAGACACATTGTCTACCTTTGGAGTTGGCAGAGTTGTTTAGAAGCGACACCGAGGAAGAAGATTTCATGGGATTTAGCGATTAGGAGTGACAGATTGTTTGGTAAACGTATAGCATGTTCTATATGTTATAGTTATTTGAATGACTCTTACCATAATATGTTACGTTAACATACCAGGCACCTTCTCGTTGGTTATTTATGCCTCATATAACGTACACTTATTCAGCCTGTTGTTCACTATTCTTTATTTATTTTAAATTGCCTTTCAAATGTCTATTCTTGGTGTTGGATTTTATCAAATAAATTTCCCCAAAAAATGCAACTTATACTCCAGTGCGGCTTATGTTTTTTTCCTTCTTTATTTTGCATTTTCCGAAAAATACGGTACTTATACTGTACTGTTTGTATTGTTATTCTTGTTTAATAAGCTCCTAACTTGATTGTCAGTTAAGTAATGTAAAACTCTACCTATGCCTACATGTTCAATAACAATGTGCAATTTTGTCAATATTTTATTCATTGTTTTGGTAATTTATATTTGAGGGCGCTCAGGCCCCTCAACATATTTTATTGCTTTTGGTTGTGATTTTTTTTTTTTTTAATTGTTGTTTGTTTTACTTAACATGGAGGTTTAAAAGTTTACATTTCAATTACAATGTTAAAATACAACTTTATTGCATTTGAAAGCATATACATACCTTATTATTATTATTATGTATTATTATTACATCAGTTGTCGATTTGGTCTAAAAAAAAAAAAAAAAAGTAAATAATGGCCATTACATCATTTATCGGCAAGAATTTGTAGGTCAATATATTGTTGAGCAAAATTTGTAATCTGCCTAAGCAGAAGCTGGATTTGGACCAGGAACCCTCAACTTTCTGTGCAACAATTCTACAACCTGAAACCACGCTGCCTCTTTACTTAGTCCGTTTACATCGGGGCTTCCTGAGGGCTTTTTCCCCCCATCAAGGGCCCCCCGTAGTTACCCGCATACCAAATGGCCCACATTGATATTGCATAAAAACACTATACATATACAGTTGCAAGAAAACGTATGTGAAACCTTTGAGATTACTTGGATTTCTGCATAATTTGGGCATAATATGTGTTTTGATCTTCATCAAAACCATAACAACAGACAAACAGTCTTCTTACTGCACATAAAAATTGTATGTTTTCAAGTTTTTTCTAACACGTGTAAACATTCACACTGTAGATATGGAAAAAGTATGTGAACTCCTAAGCTTATGACTTCTCTAAGAGTCAATTGGAGCCAGGAGTCAGCCAACCTGAAGTCCAACTAATGTGAGGAGATTAAAAGGTGTTAGTTAAAGCTGCCCTGCCCTATAAGCACACACGCACGTTTTGAGTTGGCTGTTCTCAAGAATATTGTCTGATGTGGAAAGTTGTCAGGCACAAAAGCGCTCTCTAAAAAAGCTACGATCAAGAATCGTCGACTTACATGAAGCTGGAAAGGGTTAAAAAAGTATCTCTAAAAGCCGTGATGTTCACGGGTCTAAATTAAGACAATTTCTACAAATGGAAAAAGTTCAACACTCTCTCTAGGTGTGGTCACAGCACAGAATGCTCAATGAAGTGAAAAATAACCCTAGAGTGTCAACTAAAGACCTACAAAAATATCTGGCGCATGCTGACATTGTTGACGAATCTACAATACGTAAAACATTGAACAAGAATGGAGATCATGGGAGGACAACTGGAGAAAGCCACTGCTGTCCAAAAAAAACAAACATTGCTGTATGTTTAAAGTTTGCAAAAGAGCACCTGGGTGTTCCACAGCACTACTGGCAAAATATTCTGTGGACAGATGAAACCATAATTGAGTTGTTTGGAAGGAACACACAATGCATGTGGCATCATGGTTTGGGGCTGCTTTGCTGCTTCAGGGCCTGGACGGATTGCTTTCATCGATGGAAAAATGAATTCCCAAGTTTATCAAGACATTTTGCAGGAAAACTTAAAGGGGAACATTATCACCAGACCTATGTAAGCGTCAATATATACCTTGATGTTGCAGAAAAAAAGACCATATATTTTTTTAACCGATTTCCGAACTCTAAATGGGTGAATTTTGGCGAATTAAACGCCTTTTTATTATTCGCTCTCGGAGCGATGACGTCACAACGTGACGTCACATCGGGAAGCAATCCGCCATTTTCTCAAACACATTACAAACACCGAGTCAAATCAGCTCTGTTAGTTTCCGTTTTTTCGACAGTTTTCCGTACCTTGGAGACATCATGCCTCGTCGGTGTGTTGTCGGAGGGTGTAACAACACGAACAGGGACGGATTCAATTTGCACCAGTGGCCCAAAGATGCGAAAGCGGCAAGAAATTGGACTTTTGTTCCGCACACTTTACCGACGAAAGATATGCTACGACAGATGATCAAGAGAAGAATATCGACCCTAGCTTCCCTGGCCTGCTGACATCAACTCCAAAACTGGACAGATCAGCTTTCAGGAAAAGAGAGCGGATGAGGGTATGTCTACAGAATATATTAATTGATGAAAACTGGGCTGTCTGCACTCTCAAAGTGCATGTTGTTGCCAAATGTATTTCATATGCTGTAAACCTAGTTCATAGTTGTTAGTTTCCTTTAATGCCAAACAAACACATACCAATCGTTGGTTGGAAGGCGATCGCCGAATTCGTCCTCGCTTTCTCCCGTGTCGCTGGCTGTCGTGTCGTTTGTCGGTTTCGCTTGCATACGGTTTAAACCGATATGTCTCAATAGCTTCAGTTTCTTCTTCAATTTCGTTTTCGCTACCTGCCTCCACACTACAACCATCCGTTTCAATACATGCGTAATCTGTTGAATCGCTTAAGCCGCTGAAATCCGAGTCTGAATCCGAGCTAATGTCGTTATAGCTTGCTGTTCTATCCGCCATGTTTGTTTGTATTGGCATCACTATGTGACGTCACAGGAAAATGGACGGGTGTATATAACGATGGCTAAAATCAGGCACTTTGAAGCTTTTTTTTAGGGATATTGCGTGATGGGTAAAATTTTGAAAAAAACTTCGAAAAATAAAATAAGCCACTGGGAACTGATTTTTAATGGTTTTAACCCTTCTGAAATTGTGATAATGTTCCCTTTAAGATCATCTGTCCGCAAACTGAAGCTCAAGAGAGGATGGGTAATGCAACAGGACAATGACCCCAAGCATAGAAGTAAATCAACAACAGAATGGCTTCAACGGAAGAAAATACGCCTTCTGGAGTGGCCCAGTCAGAATCCTGACCTCAAGAGAGCGATTCACACCAGACATCCCAAGAATATTGCTGCACTGAAACCGTTTTGTGAAGTCCGAAATTCCTCCTGACCTTTGTGCAGGTCTGATCTGCAACTACAGGAAACGTTTGGTTGAGGAAATTATTCAATCCAAGGGTTCACATACTTTGTCCAACCTGCACTGTGAATGTTTACATGTGTTCAATGAAAAGATGCAAGCCTATATTTTTTGTGCGGTATTAATTTAAGCAGACTGTTTGTTGGGACTTTCACTAACATTTTATCACCAATTTATGCAGAAATTCAAGTAATCCCAAAGAGTTCACATACTTTTTCTTGCAACTGTATTTAAAATACATTCTTCCATTTCTGCTTGTGTTTGTATCCTTAATATCTCTAATGTGTTGCGGGATAAATAAAAAAACGAGTTGCGTTTTGCAAATGAACCCCTCGGGCGGCACTTTGGACACCACAAGTCAGGTGAAGAGTTACGTGATGGCGGACAAGGGTCTACAACAGACCTGGGCAAATTAAGGCCCGGGGGGCACATGCGGCCCGTTAAGCTTTTCAATCTGGCCAAATATTTTTTTATAGATCTTTAAGATGGAAAGTGTAGCTGCCATTATGATGTGCAGTGATGTTTTCTAATGACCGTAAGTCTTCAACTATACAAAGTATTTCAATGGTTGGAATCTGCGCTTTTGCATGATATACTAGTTACTATGGTAATCTAATTAGTTACTATGGTAATCTACGTCTCAGCAGCTCAGACGAGGCACCAAGCAGTGTGGGTGGGGAGCGTTTCCACAGACGTGGAAGGAGATTTTCACAACAAAGTTCTAAAGCTTAGTGATGTATCAGATATATCAGACTGTAGGTGGGTTTATTTTGTACCCCTCGCGTTCATATTTCACTGTGTGTTGCATTTTTGTCGCGTTTCACTCGATTGTAAAATATGTCGATCGAAAGGGGGTGTGACATTCATATTTTGTCAATATTCAGTGTTTTATCGTTCATAGAAAAATGAAAAATTCCATTACGTTTTTTTAAGGCGGTCTGTCATAACGCTTTTAGCATTCAATCAGACATTATTGTGAGGATTTGTATTAGTGTTTCTAAAAATAGATATACCGGCCCCCAGACACATGTTTTTCTCTAAATGTGGCCCCCGAGTCAAAATAATTGCCCAGGCCTGCTCTACAGTCTGCATGCTTTGTCTTTTTAGCACTTTGATTGATTGATTGAAACTTTTATTAGTAGATTGCACAGTACAGTACATATTCCGTACAATTGACCAGTAAATGGTAACACCCGAATACGTTTTTCAACTTGTCCACTAATCAAGAGTATTCAAAAGCTGGACTGCCCGTTTGTGGAAAGTGCTCTGCAACACACTTCCACACCTTGTCTTTTCATGGCCACTGCGGCGTCTTTAGTGGCCGCTTGTGTTTGACTGGCATGTAAACCTAACCAGTACCTAACCAAAGGCTGCATATAGAAACGTCAGAATATGAATAAATGCATTTTACACCCTTAACAAGAACCCTAAAAAGGGAATGAGCGATTTACTTAATACCACCACACAACGATCCTGTGACCAGTGTAGTGTTATATGTATGTTACCTGTCTATTAGGGGTGTAATGGTACGTGTATTTGTATTGAACCGTTTCGGTACGGGGGTTCCGGTTCGGTTGTGTACCGAACGAGTTTCCACACGGACATATTAAGTAGCGTAACGCACGTTGTGTAAACAATGCACACCGAGGCACAACACACGGCATGCTAGCAGCTAACGGGCTACGATAGACTGACCATACGTCCTCTTTTCACCGGACATGTCCTCTTTTGCAGAGCTGTCAGGGCGGAGTTTCTTAAATGCCTCAAATGTCCGGCATTTTGAGTTAGGGTTGCGTGTATTTTCAATGTACGTTCAGGGTTAAGAAGGGGTTAAAAACAAAACAAATTATGCACGCAGCAGCATTGGTGAGGGAGGGGCAGAGACAGAGAGAGAGAGAGAGAGAGAGTTATGATAAACGCGCCAGGCTCTGCTTTTTATCCATAGATTTATCACATTTAATTTTTTATTATCTATAGCAGGGGTGTCAAAAGTGTGCCCCGGAGGCCATTTGCGGCCCACAGCTAATGTTTTAAAAGGCCCACGGCACATTCTAAAAATACTATTAAAATAAACAAAAACATAACAAAAGTGAAATAAAAAAGCTTAAAGGTTAAATGTAATTTAGAAAAAATTGCAATGTTGACTAATGAAACAAAGCTGTTTTTTTTTTTCTTTCAAACTGTCATTGCACAACATAATATTGAATCAAAATCAATGTTATTATGAATTATTGACCTATCCAAGGTTCTGATTACTTCACATCAAATATTCTACTAAGAAAAATATTTTTGGTGGAAGATTTTGTAAATTTGGGAAATAAATAACCCAAAAATTTATATTTTGTTGTTTTCTTACTGTACCGAAATTGAACCGAACCGTGACCTCTAAACCGAGGTACGTACCGAACCGAAATTTTTGTGTACTGTTACACCCCTACTGTCTATAAGGGATGGGTGAATCAATTCAAATATCAATCGTATCAATATCACTGGCGGCATCAGTATCGGATTGATTGGTGATGAGATTGTTATTTCGTTTAAGTTCATATAGTTAAAAATCTTAAGAGGGGGATTTTGGTGGCGACTTGTCCAGGGTGTACCCTGCCCTCCGCCCGCGTGCAGCTGGGATAGGTTCTAGTACCCCCGCGGCCCCGTAAGGGACAAGCGGTAGAAAAAAGATTGGATGGATGGATGGATTTTGATAAAACTTTCAGGAAATGTCAGAAATGGTTAAGGAACAACTCAATAGATTTGAGGGTGATCCAGATTGAGATTCAGGATTGTATTTATTTATTATTTACTCTTGGGAGATAGGGCCTGGCAGAGGTCTGTTCAGGCCAAAGTGGACCAAATCAGATTTTTTTTTTTCATAGCTGATTGTTTAGATTACAATTCAAATGAGATCTTTATCAGACTTTAGTATACATGAGAACAGGCCCCAATGTGGCCTCGACGTTACTTGCATGCGCAATTCAAGAAAGTGAAAATTAAAAGGAAGTTGACCAGAGGAAGTGACCTTTAACAACAACAGAAGAAAAGCAATATACAGGGACCTGTTTTCCTGCTCTTTAGAGAACCAATAAAGTGTGTAACTTTCCATGTCTCTGGACTATAAAAATTAGAAGAGAACTCTTGACCGAGACAAACTAGTTTTGACAACACCGTTCTTCAGTCTTCTTCTTCTGTTGTTGTTGTTGGGGTCACTCACCGACGAGGATAGGATGACAAAAAATGTCTGATCTGTGTAACTTGAGGGCAAAAAAACCTCAGATTTGGAATCCAGTTTGAAACTTAGTCTTAGTCTTTGGGGTCCAGTGTAAACAGGACCTTGGTCTTTGGGATCAAAAACAATTTGAATGAGCGCTAATAGTTGTTTTTGCTTTTGTTAAATTATTTTTGCACTATTGACTTTACTCTGTTCAAACATGTATTTGTATTAAAAGGGAATACTTTCACTAATTTGTTAATATTGTTCTGTGGATCTATTAATAAATTGTTCAAAATTACATTGTGTCCTGTTTTATGTACTATGATTCAACACATTAAAGTTAAAATTATTCAAATATGTTTGAATTTCTTTGAGTATAAAAGTATTGATAGCAGTACATGTCGCGTACAGCAGTGGTCCCCAACCACCGGTCCGGGGACCGGTGCTGGTCCGTGACGTATTTGCTACCGGGCCGCAGAGGAACATTAAATAATTTATAAACAACCTTTTTCCAAAACACAATATAGAATGTGAGATATAACAGGATAATGCATACATTTATCATTTGTTTTCAAAACGCTTACAAAAAAGTGGGGCCCCAAAAATTTACTGTGGGACCCCATTTTTATGACTTGATGGGGTCCCTGGGCCCCCACTTTGAAAATTCCTAGCGCCAACAGGAGAAAAAAATGCTTTATTTAAATAAATACATTATTTATAAAGCAAGTTCGAGTATCATTGGCAAATTTACGCCTTGGCACGCATATATGTGTCCTCTTTTTGGGATTTCAGAATATGGTCAGCCTAACATCACCACTAGGGCTGTAAATCTTTGGGTGTCCCACGATTCGTTTCAATATCGATTCTTGGGGGTCACGATTTGATTCAAAATCGATTTTTTTCGATTCAAAAATGATATTTTCCCGATTCAAAAGGATTCTCTATTCATTCAGGATTTCAGCAGGATCTACCCCAGTCTGCTGACATGCAAGCAGAGTAGTAGATATTTGTGAAAAGCTTTTATAATTGTAAGGGACAATGTTTTATCAACTGATTGCAATAATGTAAATTTGTTTGAACTATTAAATGAACCAAAAATATGACTTATATTTGTGAAAAAATTGGACACAGTGTGTTGTCAAGCTTATGAAATGCGATGCAAGTGTAAGCCATTGTCACACTATTGTTCTTTTTTAATTTTTTTAATAAATGTCTAATGATAATGAGGGATTTTTAATCACTGCTATGTTGAAATTGTAACTAATATTGATACTGTTGTTGATATTCTTTTTTTTTCACTACTTTTGGATTGTTCTGTGTCGTGTTTGTGTCTCCTCTCAATTGCTCTGTTTATTGCTGTTCTGACTGTTGCTGGGTCGGGTTTGGTTTTGGAATTGGATTGCATTGTTATGGTACTGCTGTGTATTATTTTGTTGGATTTATTAATCAAAAACTTGTTTTTTTAAATTAAAAAAAAAAAATAAGATTTTTGAAAAATGAGAATCGATACTGAATCGTACGTGAGAATCGCGATTTGAATTTTAATGGTTTTTTTCCCACACCCCTAATCATGCTTACATACTGTACATTACCTTTTGCATTATATTAATTGGTACCTTGTACTTTTTTTTATGTCATTGCCTAAAATAAATAAACAAATTAATACCAAAACAAGAATCACCCAACCCTTCTGTACACCGTGACATACGAGCTGCACTTAAATTGCAATAATCCCCAGGTACACAACATCACCACCGTTAAAAAATACCGATTTGAGAGAGCTAACTGAAATATTTCAAAAGCAAACGTGATATCGGCAGAATCATGTCTGACTAGTAGGGCTGGGAATCTTTGGGTGTCCCACGATTCGATTCAGTATCGATTCTTGGGGTCACGATTCGATTCAATATCGATTCTTGGGGTCACGATTCGATTCAAAATCGATTCTTGGGGTCACGATTCGATTCAAAATCGATTCTTGGGGTCACGATTCGATTCAATATCGATTCTTGGGGTCACGATTCGATTCAATATCGATTCTTGGGGTCACGATTCGATTCAAAATCGATTTTTTTTTTCAATTCAACGCGATTCTCGATTCAAAAACGATATTTTCCCGATTCAAAAGGATTCTCTATTCATTCAATACATAGGATTTCAGCAGGATCTACCCCAGTCTGCTGACATGCAAGCAGAGTAGTAGATTTTTGTGAAAAGCTTTTAACCTACTCAGTGGCCTAGTGGTTAGAGTGTCCGCCCTGAGATCGGTAGGTTGTGAGTTCAAATCCCGGCCGAGTCATACCAAAGACTATAAAAATGGGACCCATTACCTCCCTGCTTGGCACTCAGCATCAAGGGTTGGAATTGGGGGTTAAATCACCAAAATGATTCCCGGCCACCGCTGCTGCCCACTGCTCCCCTCACCTCCCAGGGGGTGATCAAGGGTGATGGGTCAAATGCAGAGAATAATCTCGCCACACCTAGTGTGTGTGTGACAATCATTGGTACTTTAACTTTAACTTTATAATTGTAAGGGACAATGTTTTATCAACTGATTGCAATAATGTAAATTTGTTTTAACTATTAAATGAACCAAAAATATGACTTATTTTATATTTGTGAAAATTTTGGACAGTGTGTTGTCAAGCTTATGAAATGCGATTGTCACACTATTGTTCTTTTTTTATAAATGTCTAATGATAATGTCAAAGAGGGATTTTTAATCACTGCTATGTTGAAATTGTTACTAATATTGATACTTTTGTTGATAATATTCATTTTTGTTTCACTACTTTTGGATTGTTCTGTGTCTCCTCTCAATTGCTCTGTTTATTGCTGGAATTGGATTGCATTGCTGTGTATTATTTTGTTGGATTGATTAAATAAAATTAAATTAAAAAAATAAAAATAAAATTAAAAAAATCGATTTTTGAAAAATGAGAATCGATACTGAATCGTACAACGTGAGAATCGCGATTTGAATTCGAATCGATTTTCCCCCCCACACCCCTCCTGACTCGTATGTAAAGAGGCGGGAAGTCCTCGAGGTCGCAGCGATGACGTCACCGCCATGCTCACGTTGACTTTTAGCCGACATGATTGTAGCCCGCGTTTAACAGTCACAGATAGCCGCGTCAGAGTGTACAAGTTCCGAGTGTCGTACCGTTCAGGCCCCATTTCTCCCGCTGCCGCTTCACCTCGTCCAGGGAGAGTCCCGTGCTCTCGTTGACGCAGAAATAGCCGTAAACTTCTTCCACACTCTTGGTGTGAGAGTTCTCCATGGCTGACTTGGACGGCTCCTTCTCCCGTACACAGCGTCGCAGTTCACACCGCCTCAGGTGCAGCTCGCTCGGCTCTCTTTTCGAAACAGCCGCCGGGGAGGGGGGGGGGGGTAATAATGGAAGAATTGAGTTACGAACGTGTGTCCTTGTGCGGCGACGGTTTGTTTCGGTGAGACAAATTTCTCCTTGCGCCGTTGAGATGAAGGTTACTCTTCAGCGTCCGCTTATGTCCAAAAATGGTGGGATGCTGTCTACTGCGGCGTCCTGCGTGCGGGGCTGCATTCGCGGACACGGTGCCTGCCTGCGTGCGTCTGATGCTGAGTCCCCCCTCACCGTGGCGTCGCTCTCTGTGGGGCCATTGCGTCACTGACAGCCTGCCTTTATCAAAGCGCTGCTCCGACGTTGCTGCATGTGGACTCGCCTGATTGGACGAACGCGGTCACCTGACCCCAGACCAGGGAAACACAAAAAGCAGGAAGAAGGGAGAGAGTCTTGAAACCATGGGTGTCCAACGTGCAGGCAGGGGGCCATTTTCAGCACGTTGTTCGGGTTTTTTTTATAGACTATTCTAAATAATACAATTAAATATTAAAAAAGTGGAAAATAGTTCATATACAGGGCCGGTCCGTGGCATAGGCCGTATAGGCAAATACTAAGGGTGCCGTCCATCAGGGGGCGCCACGCCAGTTCCACAAATGTTGGAGAAAAAAAAAAAAGTTGGTACTATTATTTCTAAATACAAAAAATAATCCCACGTTAATTAAAATGCAAAGTAAAGCCTATTTAATAGAAATATTATTTGTTACAACATTACGCCCCCCCCCCTCTCCCCCCGCACGGTGCGCCCCCTCCCATCCCGTATCATAACTCTTTTTGGACGTCACCACATCAAAAAATCAACACAAGATGTCAAAACGGCCAAAACTGTCAGGTGCCCAGGGAAGAGAAAAGAAGAGGAGGAGAAACGAGAAAAGACAGAGGTAGCAGGTAGGTAACGTGAGCCTACATGAAATTATTTGTCTGTCACAGAATGTGATAGTAACCTGGCTTTTTAGCATTAAGCTAATGTTACATGATTCGGCAATTGCTAATCAATAAATAGCTAGTTCTGTTTTAACGTCGGGTTAATATTGTGGAGGGGGCTAAATTGTTATGGAAAATAATAATGTAACGTTAGGTAATTACAGTACTCCCACCTTACATTCCTCAGGGACATTTGTATTAGATCTTTTGTTTTTTGTTTACATTGTTATTGCCTTCTGGTTAGCTAATGTTTGCCCTGCAGGTAATAGTCACTTTTCCACCCCTTTATATATTAGGTATAGTTGTAAGGAAAAAAAAAAAGGTCAAAGACAAAGCTATTCGGTTTCTTGTGAGTATATACACTTCACTGCCGATGTGGGGGGGCGCCACCTAAAATCTTGCCTAGGGCGCCAGATTGGTTAGGGCCGGGCCTGTTCATATACATACATATAAATTATGCATGGCTTTTCAAATTACGGTTTACAAATATAAATTGTATTGCTTTAACATGTCAAATTCTTGAAAATAAAAAAGCATAACAAACTGTTAAAATGGTATGCATGGTAAACAAAAAAAAAGTAATGCGGACGCTGTTACGATCCGTTGTGGTGAAGAAGAAGGCAAAGCTCTCAATTTACTAGTCGACCTACAAACCCCGTTTCCATATGAGTTGGGAAATTGTGTTAGATGTAAATATAAACGGAATACAATGATTTGCTAATCCTTTTCAACCCATATTCAATTGAATGCACTACAACAGGGGTGCTCATTACGTCGATCGCGATCTACCGGTCGATCTCGGAGGGTGTGTCAGTCGATCACCAGCCAGGCATTAAAAAAATAGTCCTAAAAATGAGCGATCATAAATCTTCACTATGACGTCACTTTCGTCACTTGATTGACATTCACGGCACCCGAGGGTCTTCTGAGATGACGCTGGCTGCTGCCAGCTCATTAAAATTACCGACTGGAAGGCGAGAAACACTTTATTTCAACAGACTCTGGCGCCGTACCTGTCGTCAAAACTCCAAAGACCGACTGCACAGTTGCACAATAAAAGCTCTGCTTCATCCTGCCTGCGCTACCAAAATAAGAGCCTCAGAAAGCTGGCGTGCACAAGCTAGCAAGCTACGGAGTTTGCCGACAATGTATTTCTTGTAAAGTGTATACAAAGGAGTACGGAAGCTGGACAAATAAGATGCCAAAAACCAACCACTTTCATGTGGTATTAGACAAAAAAGGAGGACTTTTTTTCTCCTCCATTCGAAAATGCGGACGTTATCATCACCACTGTCTGATTCCAATCAATGCAAGTCATCAGAATCAGGTAATACACCAACTTATATTCTTGTCTTCATGAAAGAAAGGAATCTATATGTGTTAAACATGCTTGTATTATCTTTAAACACCTTTAACTTGTTAACAATATTAACTATATGTGTTAAACATGCTTGTATTATCTTTAACCACCTTTAAGTTGTTAACAATATTAACTATTTGTGTTAAATATGCTTGTATTATTTTTAACCACCTTTAACTTGTTAACAATATTAACTATATGTGTTAAACATGCTTGTATTATCTTTAAACACCTTTAACTTGTTAACAATATTAACTATATGTGTTAAACATGCTTGTATTATCTTTAACCACCTTTAAGTTGTTAACAATATTAACTATTTGTGTTAAATATGCTTGTATTATTTTTAACCACCTTTAACTTGTTAACAATATTAACTATATGTGTTAAACATGCTTGTATTATCATTAAACACCTTTAATGTATTAACAATATTAACTATATGTGTTAAACATGCTTGCATTATCTTTAACCACCTTTAAGTTGTTAACAATATTAACTATTTGTGTTAAATATGCTTGTATTATTTTTAACCACCTTTAACTTGTTAACAATATTAACTATATGTGTTAAACATGCTTGTATTATCATTAAACACCTTTAATGTATTAACAATATTAACTATATGTGTTAAACATGCTTGCATTATCATTAAACACCTTTAACTTGTTAACAAAAACATATATTTCATAAATAAGTAAATATAAATTATATATATGAATGAGGTAGATCCCCACGACTTGATCAATTGAAAAGTAGCTCGCCTGCAGAAAAAGTGTAAGCACCCCTGCACTACAAAGACAAGATATTTGATGTTCAAACTCATAAACTTTATTTTTTTTTGCAAGTAATAATTAACTTAGAATTTCATGGCTGCAACACGTGCCAAAGTAGTTGGGAAAGGGCATGTTCACCACTGTGTTACATGGCCTTTCCTTTTAACAACACTCAGTAAATGTTTGGGAACTGAGGAGACACATTTTTTTAAGCTTCTCAGGTGGAATTCTTTCCCATTCTTGCTTGATGTACAGCTTAAGTTGTTCAACAGTCCGGGGGTCTCCGTTGTGGTATTTTAGGCTTCATAATTTCAATGGGAGACAGGTCTGGACTACAGGCAGGCCAGTCTAGTACCCGCACTCTTTTACTATGAAGCCAAATTGATGTAACACGTGGCTTGGTATTGTCTCGCTGAAATAAGCAGGGGCGTCCATGGTAACGTTGCTTGGATGGCAACACATGTTGCTCCAAAACCTGTATGTACCTTTCAGCATTAATGGCGCCTTCACAGATGTGTAAGTTACCCATGTCTTGGGCACTAATACACCCCCATACCATCACAGATGCTGGCTTTTCAACTTTGCGCCTATAACAATCCGGATGGTTCTTTTCCTCTTTGGTCCGGAGGACACGACGTCCACAGTTTCCAAAAACAATTTGAAATGTGGACTCGTCAGACCACAGAACACTTTTCCACTTTGTATCATTCCATCTTAGATGAGCTCAGGCCCAGCGAAGCCGACGGCGTTTCTGGGTGTTGTTGATAAACGGTTTTCGCCTTGCATAGGAGCGTTTTAACTTGCACTTACAGATGTAGCGACCAACTGTAGTTACTGACAGTGGGTTTCTGAAGTGTTCCTGAGCCCATGTGGTGATATCCTTTACACACTGTCGTCGCTTGTTGATGCAGTACAGCCTGAGGGATCGAAGGTCACGGGCTTAGCTGCTTACGTGCAGTGATTTCTCCAGATTCTCTGAACCCTTTGATGATATTACGGACCGTAGATGGTGAAATCCCTAAATTCCTTGCAATAGCTGGTTGAGAAAGGTTTTTCTTAAACTGTTCAACAATTTGCTCACGCATTTGTTGACAAAGTGGTGACCCTCGCCCCATCCTTGTTTGTGAATGACTGAGCATTTCATGGAATCTACTTTTATACCCAATCATGGCACCCACCTGTTCCCAATTTGCCTGTTCACCTGTGGGATGTTCCAAATAAGTGTTTGATGAGCATTCCTCAACTTTATCAGTATTTATTGCCACCTTTCCCAACTTCTTTGTCACGTGTTGCTGGCATCAAATTCTAAAGTTAATGATTATTTGCAACAACAAAAAAATGTTTATCAGTTTGAACATCAAATATGTTGTCTTTGTAGCATATTCAACTGAATATGGGTTGAAAATGATTTGCAAATCATTGTATTCTGTTTATATTTACATCTAACACAATTTCCCAACTCAAATGGAAACGGGGTTTGTACGTTCCCATCCTCACCTATGGTCATGAGCTTTGGGTTATGACCGAAAGGACAAGATCACGGGTACAAGCGGCCGAAATGAGTTTCCTCCGCCGGGTGGCGGGTCTCTCTCTTAGAGATAGGGTGAGAAGCTCTGCCATCCGGGAGGAGCTCAAAGTAAAGCCGCTGTTCCTCCACATGGAGAGGAGCCAGATGAGGTGGTTCGGGCATCTGGTCAGAATGCCACCCGAACGCCTCCCTAGGGAGGTGTTTAGGGCACATCCGACCGGTAGGAGGCCACGGGGAAGACCCAGGACACGTTGGGCCTGGGAACGCCTCAGGATCCCCCGGGAAGAGCTGGACGAAGTGGCTGGGGAGAGGGAAGCCTGGGCTTCCCTGCTTAGGCTGCTGCCCCCGCGACCCGACCTCGGATAAGCGGAAGAAGATGGATGGATGGTGAAAAAAAAAAAAGTTAGTTTAACATGCATATGCAAACTTGCAGTCCCTATCAAATGTACATTCATGGTCAAAAGTTTACATACACATGTAAAGAACATAATGTCATGGCTGTCTTGAGTTTACAATAATTTCTACAAATCTTATTTTTTTGTGATATTGTGATTGGAGCACAAAAAACATTCATGAAGTTTGGTTCTTTTATGGGTCTACTGAAAATGTGACCAAATCTGCTGGGTCAAAAGTATACATACAGCAATGTTAATATTTGGTTACATGTCCCTTGGCAAGTTTCACTGCAATAAGGCGCTTTTGGTAGCCATCCACAAGCTTCTGGTTGAATTTTTGACCACTCCTCTTGACAAAATTGGTGCAGTTCAGCTAAATGTGTTGGTTTTCTGACATGGACTTGTTTCATCTGACCACAGAACTTTCCTCCAGAAGGTCTTATCTTTGTCCATGTGATGTCAGATGAAACAAAAATTGAGCTGTTTGGCCACAATACCCAGCAATATGTTTAGAGGAGAAAAGGTGAGGCCTTTAATCCCAGGAACACCACACCTACCGTCAAGCATGGTGGTGGTAGTATTATGCTCTGGGCCTGTTTTGCTGCCAATGGAACTGGTGCTTTACAGAGAGTAAATGAAAAAGGAGGATTACCTCCAAATTCTTCAGGACAACCTAAAATCATCAGCCCGAAGGTTGGGTCTTGGGCGCAGTTGGGTGTTCCAACAGGACAATGACCCCAAACACACGCCAAAAGTGGTTAAGGAATGGCTAAATCAAGCGAGAATGAAGGTTTTAGAATGGTTTTCCCAAAGTCCTGACTTAAACGTGTGGACAATGCTGAAGAAACAAATCCATGTCAGAAAATCAACAAATTTAGCCAAACTGCACCAATTTTGTCAAGAGGAGTGGTCAAAAATTCAACCAAAAGCTTGGCCCCTGGCCAAATTTTTACAAAAAAACAATAGGATTATTATTACTGTACATCTTGATTTAAGATGTCCTACTAGAATCAATTGCTTAACTTTCTAAAAATAAAGTATCGCACAAACGACTAGTTAAAATGTTATTTGCCTAATAACTTAATATTTTTAGGTTTAAATGTGTCTTTCAAGAGATTTCTATTTATTCATGATTGGTGTTGTCATACGTTTAAGTACCTATTTGCATAGATTTAATAATAATAATAATAGATTTTATTTGTAAAAAGCACTTTACATTGAGTAAACAACCTCAAAGTGCTACAATGTATTAAAAAAATAAAAAGATGATAAAAATAGAAACTAGAACAGCCTAATAGCTAGAACTAGTATGCATATATCTAAAAAAAGGCTTTTTTTGAAAAGAAGGGTTTTTAAGCCTTTTTTAAAAGCATCCACAGTCTGTGGTACCCTCAGGTGGTCGGGGAGAGCGTTCCACAGACTGAGAGCGGCGGAGCAGAAAGCCCGGTCTCCAATTGTTCGCAGCTTTGTCCTCGGAGGTTGGAGGAGGTTAGCCTGTCCGGAGCGGAGGTGTCGTGTGGAGGATTTGGGGGTGAGTAGTAGATTTAAGTGTGGCCTCAGCATTCTTTAGTTTTTCTGTATGTGGCCGTCAGTTTAAAAAGTTAAGACATTTGACACAATTGCATGTTGCAACATGGACTTGTTTGCTAATAAAACATCAGTGATTACCAATCAGCAGTGTGTATCTGTTGTCATTTGGGACACTAAATGTAAAAAAACCAACTTTTAAATACGAAGTTCTGATGTCAAGCTGTCCCATTTAAAAAAAAAAAATGAGGCATCATCTGCAATATCGTATGTGTATCCTTTATATTTCTAAAACCACACTGCGCAATGTCAAGTTTCAGTCACACTATAATTTTGATATTGCATTTTTAATTCCTTCATTATTCGCACTTTGGTGCTAACAATAAGTAGTTCAAAGTGCATCATTTGTAAACGCATCCAAATTGCTGTCGGCCAGACAGCTTTCAGATAACCCTCTGCCCCGAGCGTGCCTTTTTAGAGGGTATCGTTGTCTGTAACTTGACAGGACTGACGTGCATCATCTGTTATCACATCCCAGTAAGGCCTGTGGAAGACGGAGGCGCTTTAAAAATAACATGATACCCCCCCAGTTGGACATCAGCGTGCACGCAATGTGTTTGGCAAAAGAGCCTGAGAGATTGTCATCAGCATATAAAAAAAAAAGACACTCCAAATGATCTATGAAGACATTAGTGGCATCAGAAAGCGTACAAATCAAATCCACGCGCTACTTTAAATTGACAAGTTTATTCAGTTGCTATAAATGAGGACATTTTGCAAGGCAACTGAACCTTGACTTGTAATTAATTTCTATATCATATACTGTACATAAGTACCGTATTTTTCGGAGTATAAGTCGATCCGGAGTATAAGTCGCACCGGACGAAAATGCATAATAAAGAAGGGGAAAAAAACATACATAAGTCGCACTGGAGTATAAGTCGCATTTTTTGGGGAAATTTATTTGATAAAACCCAACAGCAAGAATAGACATTTGAAAGGCAATTTAAAATAAATAAAGAATAGTGAACAACAGGCTGAATAAGTGTACGTTATATGAGGCATAAATAACCAACTGGTATGTTAATGTAACATATTATGGTAAGAGTCATTCAAATAACTATAACATATAGAACATGCTATACGTTTACCAAACAATCTGTCACTCCTAATCGCTAAATCCCATGAAATCGTATACGTCTAGTCCAGGGGTCTGCAACCCGCGGCTCCGGAGCCGCATGCGGCTCTTTGATCACTCTGATGCGGCTCAGCTGCATACTTGCCGACCCTCCCGATTTTTCCGGGAGACTATGTTGGCCCTGCGATGAGGTGGCGACTTATCCAGGGTGTACCCCGCCTACCGCCCGATTGTAGCTGAGATAGGCTCCAGCGCCCCCCGCGACCCCAAAAGGGAATAAGCGGTAGAAAATGGATGGATGGACTTGCGGATTTCAGTGCCTCTCCCGGGGCAAACATTCTCCGATTTTCACCCGGACAACAATATTGAGGGCGTGCCCTGATGGCACTGCCTTTAGCATCCTCTACAACCTGTCGTCTCGCGTCCACTTTTTCACCATACTATCTGCGTGCCGGCCCAATCACATAATATCTACGGCTTTTCACACACACAAGTGAATGCCTGCATACTTGGTCAACCGCCATACAGGTCACACTGAGGGTGGCCGTATAAACAACTTTAACACTGTTACAAATATGCGCTACACTGTGAACCCACACCAAACAAGAATGACAAACACATTTCGGGAGAACATCCGCACCGTAACACTACATAAACACAACAGAACAAATACCCAGAACCCCTTGCAGCACTAACTCTTCCGGGCTACATTATACACCCCCGCAACCACCAAAATCCCCCCCCCCCCCAACCCCACCCACCTCAACCGACGCACGGAGGTGGGCGGATGTTCTCCCGAAATGTGTTTGTCATACTTGTTTGGTGTGGGTTCACAGTGTGGCGCATATTTGTAACAGTGTTAAAGTTGTTTATACGGCCACCCTCAGTGTGACCTGTATGACTGTTGACCAAGTATGCATTGCAGTCACTCATGTGTGTTTGCAGAAGCCTCATATGACATGTAACCGGGCTGGCACGCTGTTGGTACAAGTTGTAGAGGGCGCTAAAGGCAGTGCCATCACGGCACGCCCTTATTATTGTTGTTTGGGTGAAAATCAGCAGGCATTCGAGAGAATAGTTGCCACGAAATTCGGGAGTCTCCCGGGAAAAATCGGGAGGGTTGGCAAGTATGACGCTGTCAAGCGCCATTCATATAAAACTTGCGGGCCGCACTAACATTACATTTTCATATTAAGGTGCGGGCCGCGTGTCTGAGACCCCTGGTTTATACATAGCACAAAGCAAAAAAAAATGTTTGTATGCAGTGTTTATTTCATTTTAAATTTCAAAAGAGTTTTGTGGCTCCCATTGTTTTCTTTAATTTGTGAAACGGGTCAAAATGGCTCTTTGAGTGGTAAAGGTTGCCGACCCCTGGTCTAGTCTCTTACGTGAATGAGCTAAATAATATTATTTGATATTTTACTGTAATGTGTTAATAATTTCACACATAAGTCGCTCCTGAATATAAGTCGCACCCCCGGCCAAACTATGAAAAAAACTGCGACTTATAGTCCGAAAAATACGGTATATTGTTTTTGATTCAGGACAGTTGATATTTATAGATAAAAGTGGAAAAAGTGATCAAATGGTAAATGGGTTATACTTGTATAGCGTTTTACTACCTTCAAGGTATTCAAAGGGCTTTGACACTATTTCCACATTCACTCATTCACACACTTCACCCTTGCATAAGGAGCAAGGGTGAAGTGTCTTGCTCAAGGACACAACGGACATGACTAGGATGGCGAAAGTCGGGGATCGAACCGGGAACCCTCAGGTTGCTGGCACAGTCACTCTACCAACCTAGCCACGCCGTCTCCAAAATTGGAGTATCAGTCCAAATAAATGTTATTAAATTCAATAGAAAAAAGTATTGTATTTCTTAAAATTATTTCTGGAAATATACAAAGAAACAAGTAAATGTAATCAGATCACATTCAAGCAGCAAAGATCTCCAAGACTGGCAAGAAGTATACAGTCCAAGGTCAAATGAATCTTGCTAAAAATATTTGTCTGCCAGTAAGCATACATACAAAGTAGTGTATGTATGCAGCGATAAGGACTGTATGTATGCCGTTATCGCTGGACACTTAGATCAAAAGTACAGTAGATCAATGTTAAGAATGTGTCAAGAACTATGGCGAGAGTCAAAACTGTCCAGTACAAAGTTATCTCAAGGCACTTTGCATAAAAATGATAGCTGTGTCTTACCCTTTATCAGAGTATATTTACCTCCAAGTGAGTGAAGTGATAAACAATAGAGTATATTAAACCGCTAATGAATAGTACGGAGGTTTACAAGGCTCACAGCACCAGTCTGTCTTCGCCTCCTTCCTGGATGACTTGGCCAACAGATGCCTCCATCTGTGCTCGGATGAAGCACTGTCTCTTGCACTCCATCAGCTGCTCCAAGTCTCTCCACATCTTCATCTGCTCCATGTTAGCACCGTGGTTCTCCCTTACCAGCTTCTGCTTCTCACGTAACTTCTGCAATACACATATGAGAAAGACTAAATATTGGTATTTAGTCTAAAGTATATGTATATATATATATATATATTAGAGATGTCCGATAATGGCTTTTTTTTCCGATATCCGATATTCCGATATTGTCCAACTCTTAATTACCGATTCCGATATCAACCGATACCGATATATACAGTCGTGGAATGAACACATTATTATGCCTAATTTTGTTGTGATGCCCCGCTGGATGCATTAAACAATGTAACAAGGTTTTCCAAAATAAATCAACTCAAGTTATGGAGAAAAAAATGCCAACATGGCACTGCCATATTTATTATTGAAGTCACAAAGTGCATTATTTGTTTTAACATGCCTCAAAACAGCAGCTTGGAATTTGGGACATGCTCTCCCTCAGAGAGCATGAGGAGGTTGAGGGGGGAAGGGTTCAGGGGTAGGGGGTAGCGGGGGGTGTATATTGCAGCATCCCGGAAAAGTTAGTGCTGCAAGGGATTCTGGGTATTTGTTCTGTTGTGTTTATGTTGTGTTACGGTGCTGATGTTCTCCCGAAATGTGTTTGTCATTCTTGTTTGGTGTGGGTTCACAGTGTGGCGCATATTTGTAACAGTGTTAAAGTTGTTTATGCGGCCACCCTAAGTGTGACCTGTATGGCTGTTGACCAAGTATGCATTTCATTCAATTGTGTGTGTGAAAAGCCGTAGATATTATGTGACTGGGCCGGCACGCAAAGGCAGTGCCTTTGAGGTTTATTGGCGCTCCGTACTTCTCCCTACGTCCATGTACCGTATTTTTCGGACTATATGTTGCAGTTTTTTTCATAGTTTGGCCGGGGGTGCGACTTATACTCAGGAGTGACTTATGTGTGATATTATTAACACATTACCGTAAAATATCAAATAATATTATTTAGCTCATTCACGTAAGAGACTAGACGTATAAGATTTCATGGGATTTAGCGATTAGGAGTGACAGATTGTTTGGTAAACGTATAGCATGTTCTATATGTTATAGTTATTTGAATGACTCTTACCATAATATGTTACGTTAACATACCAGGCACGTTCTCAGTTGGTTATTTATGCCTCATATAATGTACACTTATTCAGCCAGTTGTTCACTATTCTTTATTTATTTTAAATTGCCTTTCAAATGTCTATTCTTGGTGTTGGGTTTTATCAAATTAATTTCCCCAAAAATGCGACTTATATTCCAGTGCGACTTATATATGTTTTTTTTCCTTCTTTATTATGCATTTTCTGCCGGTGCGACTTATACTCCGAAAAATACGGTACACAGCGGTGTTTTAAAAAGTCATACATTTTACTTTTTGAAACAGATACCTATTATTTTGAAACCGATACCGATAATTTCCGATATTACATTTTAAAGCATTTATTGGCCGATAATATCCATCCATCCATCCATCCATCTTCTTCCGCTTATCCGAGGTCGGGTCGCGGGGGCAGCAGCCCAAGCAGGGAAGCCCAGACTTCCCTCTCCCCAGCCACTTCGTCCAGCTCCTCCCGGGGGACCCCGAGGCGTTCCCAGGCCAGCCGGGAGACATAGTCTTCCCAACGTGTCCTGGGTCTTCCTCGCGGCCTCCTACCAGTCGGACGTGCCCTAAACACCTCCCTAGGGAGGCGTTCGGGTGGCATCCTGACCAGATGCCCGAACCACCTCATCTGGCTCCTCTCGATGTGGAGGAGCAGCGGCTTTACTTTGAGCTCCTCCCGGATGGCAGAGCTTCTCACCCTATCTCTAAGGGAGAGCCCCGCCACCCGGCGGAGGAAACTCATTTCGGCCGCTTGTACCCGTGATCTTGTCCTTTCGGTCATAACCCAAAGCTCATGACCATAGGTGAGGATGGGAACGTAGATCGACCGGTAAATTGAGCCCAATATATTATTGGCAGTCCGATAATATCGGACTGCCAATATTATCGGACATCTCTAATATATATATATCTATATATCTACATATATATATATATGTACGCCTGAGGGCTCGAAGGTCCGTAATATCATCGCTTACGTGCGATGATTTCTCCAGATTCTCTGAACCTTTTGATGATATTACGGACCGTAGATGGTGAAATCCCTAAATTCCTTGCAATGGATCGTTGAGAATTGCTCTTAAACTGTTCGACAATTTGCTCGTGCATTTGTTGACAAAGTGGTGACCCTTGCCCCATCCTTGTTTGTCAATGACTGACCATTTCATGGAAGTTGCTTTTAAACCCAATCGTGGCACCCACCTGTTCCCAATTAGCCTGTTCACCTGTGAGATGTTCCAAATAGGTGTTTGATGAGCATTCCTCAACTTTCTCAGACTTTTTTGCCACTTGTGCCAGTTTTTTTGAAACATGTTGCGGGCATCAAATTCCAAATGAGCTAATAATTGCAAAATATAAAGTTTTCCAGTTCAAACGTTAAATATCTTGTCTTTGCAGTCCATTCAATTGAATATAGGTTGAAAAGGATTTGCAAATCATTGTATTCTGTTTTTATTTACCATTTACACAACGTGCTTAACTTCACTGGTTTTGGGGTTTGTACACATATATATATGCATATACATATATATATATATATATACATACATATATATACATATAGAGAGAGAGATAGAGAGAGAGAGAGAAAATGGCAAAAGCTCACCTTGCCAAGCAATTCTTGCTCTGCAATGTTCTTCATGTACACTTCCCTACAAACAAGGGTGTAAAGGGTATAAATTCACACGCAAGCCATAGCAAATTTAGAAGAACGACTTCTCTGTTTTCATTAGGGTGTGTGGTTCATAAATATATCCCTCATCCATATTCTAGTTCCACTTGTGGTAACAACTTTCTAATACCCCTTTATGTGAATTAGCAGCTCAACTGACTGTGACGTAAGAAGAGCTCCCTGCGTGTATAAAAGGTTATTCATCTTGCAAGCAGCTGCTCAGCCTGACTCTGCACGCTCACCTGATGGCCTTTTTCCTCTCCTGGACATCAGAGGACACGTAGGCCTTCATCTCTTCAGCAGCCCGCTGTATTTGCATCTCAATGATCTGTGAAGGACACAAGTTCACTAAAGGGGCAGGTAACCTCAAACAAGGCAAGGCATCAAACCACAGGTGCCAGGTGGTTCGGATTTCAGTTGAGGGACCGGGTCTTCATTGTTCATTTCAATAGTTCTTGAGACTGGATAGTTGGACTCACCTTCACTTACAGTTTGAGTTCCTGAAAAAAACCTCCTAAACAGACTTTATTGTATGCTGGAGTTTCTACTGGGAAAAGGCATCAAGCAAGTGTGGGCTCGCGGCTTATAATGTACATTAAAGTCTTCCTTAGTGAACAAAAGGGTTCTTTTTCTGTGCCGTGGTTTCAGGGAACAGACTCTGACTGTAGTTTGTCCTTTATTAGCTAAACAGCAGCTCAGAGTATCTAACCTTCAGTGGAAGACTTCAATGTTGATAGGCTGAAGGGGGTGTGATTGTGAAGAAAAAACGTCCAACATATCTTATGTAATTGGATAACCATAGTTTGTTCATAATGAACACTATGCATAAGCATACGCTTGTCCATATGTGCGCATGGCACAAGGACAGCCGATTGTATCTTTCACTCAATGATTGAATTTGTTGTTTCATCAGACCTGCTACTGTATGTCTTGGGAATTTCGGGTATGACAAAGTCTGAGTTGAAAATTGATCAGCACCTGGTGTCGAGTTTGATTATATGACAGGAGAGGATGCCGGAGAGATCTGGCAAGACACAAGCGTATAGGGAAGGCGCTGTGTTAACATCTTGCAGATTTGACCTTTCAACTCATATCTTTGCCTCTACCTCAAGGCACGCAGGAGATACTCAAATTCTTAAAAATGTTGCTCCTCTATTGCTGAGGCTTCAGATCAGGGCTGTGGCTGCAAGGTGGTTAGTGTCAGTTGTGGTAGGGACCCCTTAACTCTTTGGATGTCATGACTGTCATGGTTGACACAGTACAATTGGCAGATTGAGTGGTTTGTCCTCCTATTCAAGATGGGGGATTGGATGGTGTGCACCATAGAAGACCATACTCCTTAGCCTCCCTGAGAAAGTTTATTCCAGAGTGCTGGAGCCATCAGTAAAATCTCAGATACAGGTGTAACCTGCCTTAAAGGGGAACATTATCACCAGACCTATGTAGGCGTCAATATATACCTTGATGTTGCAGAAAACAGACCATATATTTTTTAAACCGATTTCCGAACTCTAAATGGGTGAATTTTGGCGAATTAAACGCCTTTCTAATATTCGCTCTCGGAGCGATGACGTCACAACGTGACGTCGCATCGGGAAGCAATCCGCCATTTTCTCAAACACCGGGTCAAAACAGCTCTGTTATTTTCCGTACCTTGGAGGCATCATGCCTCGTCGGTGTGTTGTCGGAGGGTGTAACAACACGAACAGGGACGGATTCAAGTTGCACCAGTGGCCCAAAGATGCGAAACTGGCAAGAAATTGGACGTTTGTTCCGCACACTTTACCGACGAAAGCTATGCTACGACAGAGATGGCAAGAATGTGTGGATATCCTGCGACACTCAAAGCAGATGCATTTCCAACGATAAAGTCAAAGAAATCTGCCGCCAGACCCCCATTGAATCTGCCGGAGTGTGTGAGCAATTCAGGGACAAAGGACCTCGGTAGCATGGCAAGCAATGGCGGCAGTTTGTTCCCGCAGACGAGCGAGCTAAACCCCCTATCAACCCTAGCTTCCCTGGCCTGCTAACATCAACTCCAAAACTTTCAGGAAAAGAGCGCGGATTAGGGTATGTCTACAGAATATATTAATTGATGAAAATTGGGCTGTCTGCACTCTCAAAGTGCATGTTGTTGCCAAATGTATTTCATATGCTGTAAACCTAGTTCATAGTTGTTAGTTTCCTTTAATGCCAAACAAACACATACCAATCGTTGGTTAGAAGGCGATCGCCGAATTCGTCCTCGCTTTCTCCCTGGCTGTCGTGTCGTTTTCGTCGGTTTCGCTTGCATACGGTTCAAACCGATATGGCTCAATAGCTTCAGTTTCTTCTTCAATTTCGTTTTCGCTACCTGCCTCCACACTACAACCATCCGTTTCAATACATGCGTAATCTGTTGAATCGCTTAAGCCGCTGAAATCCGAGTCTGAATCCGAGCTAATGTCGCTATAGCTTGCTGTTCTTTCCGCCATGTTTGTTTGTGTTGGCTTCACTATGTGACGTCACAGGAAAATGGACGGGTGGTTAAAATCAGGCACTTTGAGATATTGCGTGATGGGTAAAATTTTGAAAAAAACTTCGAAAAATATAATAAGCCACTGGGAACTGATTTTTAATGGTTTTAACAATTCTGAAATTGTGATAATGTTCCCCTTTAATTTGCCTCCTTCACACTGCTTTTGGATCAAACCAGGCTCCCCAGATTGAGAGATGAGGGCATTAGGAAACAGCGCAACTCTTAAGGCTCAGGGAACGAGGTTTACCAACATTCTACTGCAAGGCCACATTAGCTGGCATCTGTTACATCGGTACACTGGAATTGCTCTACACCCTTGCAAGGGTACTAGAAGGTGCAAGGGAATTTACCCAACCAGTTCGGACCTGTTTTGAGGACCTGGAAAGGCATTCAACCGTATCATTTGTTTACTGTGGGGGGTCAGGTGCTGGCAATTACAAGCCATCCAGTCCTTGTAGAATTGTAGTAGGAGCGTGGTTCGCATTGCAGGCCATAAATGTAACCTTTTTATGGTGAATTATGGCCTCCGAAAAGGCTGACATTTGTCACCGGTTATGTTCATTATCTTTGTGGCCACAATATGTATCTCAATCTCCATCTCTGAAGCCAAGGTGCAGAGGATGTCCAGTTAGCTGACCTTAGGATCTCACATCTATTTGCAGATAAAGTACTTCTAATGGCTTCATTGAACTGTAACCTTCAAAATTGACAGGAACAGACAACAGCTAAGCTGCCGGGGTGAAAATCACCACCACCTTGTGCCCTCCAGGTTGGGCATGAAGTCTCGCCTCAGTTAGAAGTGAGGGAAAGATGAATCGTGACATAAACCGTCTCCCTGCACCTGACTGTCGTGGTGAAGAGAGATCTAAGTTAAAAAGGAAAAGCTCTCAGTCCTCATTCACACCATCACCTATGGCCGCAAGATTTGGGTAGTAACTGAAAGGAAAAGATCGCATACAAGTGGCAAAATTAGTTTCTTGCAGGTTCAGCTCACCCTAAGAAATAGGGTGAGGATCTTGGTCATCTGAGAGGCACTCAGATTTCACCTCCACGTTTACAGGACCGAGTTGTGGTGGCTCTGGCATCTGCTTTTGATGCCTCCCAGATGCTTCCCTGGTGAGGTGTTTGGAGATTCCCAACTGATACAAGACCACAATATAGACCTACGACAAACAGTGTCTCACAGCTGGCCATGGGACACATGGTTTGGAGTAAAGTTTGGTTTGGGCATTCCTTCTGAGACTTCTTCCCCCAGAACCCGAAAAAGTGTAAGATAATGAATTGATGGAAATTCGGTTTGGTTTTCTACATTTGCCATTTTTGATTTTAACAGGTTTCTACTTTTGCAAACTTTTCCACCAAAGGCTGCATACAAAAAAGGGAAGGATGGGAGTGGCCCACACTGATACATTTTGCGCATTAAAAATGCTAAAACCAATCCAATCCATTGATATTACGTGGTATAGGGGACAACAAATGGGTTATACTTGTATAGCACTTTTCTACCTTCAAGGTACTCAAAGCGCTTTGACAGTATTTCCACATTCACCCATTCACACACTGATGGCGGGAGCTGCCATGCAAGGCGCTAACCAGCAGCCATCAGGAGCAAGGGGTGAAGTGTCTTGCCCAAGGACACAACGGACGTGACTAGGATGGTAGAAGGTGGGGATTGAACCCCAGTAACCAGCAACCCTCCGATTGCTGGCACGGCCACTCTACCAACTTCGCCACGCCGTCCCTACTATATATATATATATATAAATATATATATATATATATATATATATATATATATATATATAATTAATTAATTAAAACACTATTTTCAAATACAATAAATAAAGAATTTATACTTTTTTTTTTAACTTTAAAGATAAATATATAAAGCGGTAGAAAATGGATGATGAATGGATTAAAAATAATTTTAAAATAAATAACATTAAAAAAAATCAATAAAAAAGTCACTGGTGAGTGTTGACTCATTTTTAGTGGTTAGTAAATATGTACTGCTGTACACTGACTACTCTAAACGTCCATACTTTTGTACTATTATTATGAAAATTATGATGATGGATTAAAAGTAATTTTAAAATCCATCCATCCATCCATTTCCTACCGCTTATTCCCTTTGGGGTCGCGGGGGGCGCTGGAGCCTATCTCAGCTACAATCGGGCGGAAGGCGGGGTACACCCTGGACAAGTCGCCACCTCATCGCATTTTAGAATAAATAACATAAAAAAACTAATCAATAAAAAATAATACATCTAAAAACAATTAGGAATAGATAACAAATTTTAAAAAACTATATATATATATATATATAAATATTTCATCAAAAAATAATTTTAAAAGAAATAGTGTAATATTTTATACTACAGTATATTCATTATATATTCAGAGGGAAAATTTAAAAAAAAACTAGCTGCTGGTTAAAAATGGCACCCGGACACCCCTGTAGTGATTGCTTCCTCCTTATTCTTACCTCAGACTTGCAGTTGATGGTATGATATTTGTTTTCCTCCTGTGCCGTGTCCTCTCTCAGTGCCTTTACCTCCTGCAAATCACAATTAAAAACACTTTACTACCTAGAGGGTGCAAAATCATTGCAAATAATTATAAACACACAGCAAAGAAACAGAAAAAAATTCAATTCCATGAGTAGAGGTGGCAGAAAACAAAAAACTATACCTGCTCCAATTTAGATCTGTTGCTCTCCAAACCAGCACCACAACTTTCATACTGTGACTTCTTTTCTTCATATTCCGGATTTAAGACCTGGTGTGAAAACATTCCGTCCACATAAAACATACATTTTCCATACAAAAATCATAGCAGATCCTCAATTTCAACACTTTCCATTTATAGTATCATTCAAAACATGGTGTCCCTTTGTGCAACTTCACCAACAATAGCCTCTTACAACGTCTATTTCTGTCTTTCGGTTGCAAAGGTTTCATTGGTCGATATTAGCTGGGCAAGAGGAAGATGGAACACATGTAGGAAAATGTAATCCTCCGCCTTTAGCAAAGCAATGTGGGGGGGCTTTCCCTTCAAGCTTTGTTTTTTTTCAGGGCCATGTGAATGACCCTGTCATGATAATGGACAAACAAAACAGCAGCACAAATCAGTAACAGATTTGCAATTGTTAGTACTTCTGAGTCACAGTTAATCACTACTGTATTGCTTAAAGGGGACCTACTATGCAAAACCAATTTTCTTACCTATTGGTACCTATTGTTGTGTATTTGGGATCTGCATAGGTCCCGAAATTTTGAAATTAGACCATGGAGGCATGGCGGAGATATCTAATACTTCTTCTAAACGAGCTGTTTAGAATTTGCAGCGTTTTTCCCAAGTTTCATGTCAGCGGATATCTCCATACATGGTAGAAGTTTACCCAAAGAGCTTTGCGGGCATACTTGCCAACCTTGAGACCTCCGATTTCGGGAGGTGGGGGTGGGGGGTGTGGTCGGGGTTGTGGGACTGGGGCGTGGTTGTGGGCGGGGGCGTGGTTAAGAGGGGAGGTGTATATTGACAGCTAGAATTCACCAAGTCAAGTATTTCATACATATATATATATATATATATATATATATATATATATATATGTATATGTATGAAATATATATACATATATATATATATATGGGGGTGGGGATGGGGGCGTGGTTAAGAGGGGAGGTGTATATTGACATACATATATATATATATATATATATATATATATATATATATATATATATATATATATATATATATATATATACATCCTGAAAATATGCAAACAAAACTGTGTTTAGATAATTGATAATTCAAACTTGCATAAATAAATCTTAAGGATATAATATAACTTGGCTTCTGAGAGCTTCAAAATGTAATGAATAAAATGCTAAAGTTGTTGATAAACAAGCAATTATTTGAATAATTAAATATGGCCATTTTAAATGAATTATTATGATCATTTAAAATTCATTATTTCATATATGTTTATTTTAATGTATAATTCTATGGCTGGATGTAATAAGGAATCAGAAAAAATACAAATAAAACCACAATTAATTTTGATGTTTTTAGCAAAATGTAGTAAAAATGTATTTAGTTTTTTTTGTAATTAATAAATATATTTATTTTTAGGTAAGATCCATCCATCCATCTTCTTCCGCTTATCCGAGGTCGGGTCGCGGGGGCAGCAGCCTAAGCAGGGAAGCCCAGACTTTCCTCTCCCCAGCCACTTCGTCCAGCTCCTCCCGGGGGATCCCGAGGCGTTCCCAGGCCAGCCGGGAGACATAGTCTTCCCAACGTGTCCTGGGTCTTCCTCGTGGCCTCCTACCGGTCGGACATGCCCTAAACACCTCCTTAGGGAGGCGCTCGGGTGGCATCCTGACCAGATGCCCGAACCACCTCATCTGGCTCCTCTCGATGTGGAGGAGCAGCGGATTTACTTTGAGCTCCCCCCGGATGACAGAGCTTCTCACCCTATCTCTAAGGGAGAGCCCCGCCACCCGGCGGAGGAAACTCATTTCGGCTGCTTGTACCCGTGATCTTGTCCTTTCGGTCATAACCCAAAGCTCATGACCATAGGTGAGGATGGGAACGTAGATCGACCGGTAAATTGAGAGCTTTGCCTTCCGGCTCAGCTCCTTCTTCACCACAACGGATCGATACAGCGTCCGCATTACTGAAGACGCCGCACCGATCCGCCTGTCGATCTCACGATCCACTCTTCCCTCACTCGTGAACAAGACTCCGAGGTACTTGAACTCCTCCACTTGGGGCAAGATTTCCTCCCCAACCCGGAGATGGCACTCCACCCTTTTCCGGGCGAGAACCATGGACTCGGACTTGGAGGTGCTGATTCTCATCCCAGTCGCTTCACACTCAGCTGCGAACCGATCCAGTGAGAGCTGAAGATCCTGGCCAGATGAAGCCATCAGGACCAAATCATCTGCAAAAAGCAGAGACCTAATCCTGCAGCCACCAAACCGGATTCCCTTAACGCCTTGACTGCGCCTAGAAATTCTGTCCATAAAAGTTATGAACAGAATCGGTGACAAAGGGCAGCCTTGGCGGAGTCCAACCCTCACCGGAAACGTGTCCGACTTACTGCCGGCAATGCGAACCAAGCTCTGACACTGATCATACAGGGAGCGGACCGCCACAATCAGACAGTCCGAAACCCCATACTCTCTGAGCACTCCCCACAGGACTTCCCGAGGGACACGGTCGAATGCCTTCTCCAAGTCCACAAAGCACATGTAGACTGGTTGGGCAGTCTACATGTGGTAAGTCAGTTTAGGTAAGATAAACATAATAATACAATGTATCTCTAGTCTGGATGATTTAGTTCTTGTCACCCTGTTGTCCTCCCGTCATAAAAAAAAAGGCTGTCCTCACTCAGGTCCGCATGGAGCTGGAGGGGGCGTGGCCTCCAGCTCCGGTTGAAAATCGGGAGATTTTCGGGAGAATATTTGTCCCGGGAGGTTTTCGGGAGAGGCGCTGAATTTCGGGAGTCTCCCGGAAAATTCGGGAGGTTTGGCGAGTATGTTTGCGGGAGTCCGCCATTGTAGTCTAACACTGCAGTCAATAAGTTCCTTCTTATTCTCTATCCTCTTGTTGTGGGGCAGACTGGCTCGTACATGCACACGTATCCTCCGCAGTTGCCGTTTCTAACACAAAGTAGCAAATAACTTGAACTTAAATCTGTCAGTAGACTCGATATGGAAGCGCTAAAAACTACAACATGGCTGACGAAGAGAAGACACATTCCCACAAAACAGCGCATCCTGAACTTAAAGATGGTCTGTAAAGCAATCTATGCAAAATAAGAACCACTATTACATGTTATGTAGACCACAAAGAAGTGTTTTAATGTACAAAAAAACCTTTTAAGTGGTGCTGTGTCAATATTTACACACACAATACCTTAATAACCCTATTTATTTGACATATTTATTTATTTAGTTACAATGATCTTGTGCAATATACAATAGTTGTTTATGATGTAGTAATGCTCACCTGACACTGTTGCCTCAGTGACCTCAGCTCTTTGATAATTGGAGCTAGAGCCGACTTCTTCTCCACTATCATTGAGTTTAATTGCTTCACCTATGAAAACGGACAACAATCATAAGGATTTATGTTTTCCTCAAATGAAAATGGTCATAAAAATATTGGACAGTTACCATTTCAGACATATCATCCAGTGTGCGACCCTTCTTTTCATCCAGCTCACTCTTAATGGCTGACACCCTCTCTAGTTCCTCCTGGGTGTTGCTGTAGCCAGATATACCTTTCTCAGCCTCCACAAATTGCTTCAAAACCACACGAGAGAGAAATATGGCAAGTTAACGACAGGCAATAATAGGCAACAAATGTATTATTGTGCTCTGTATTTTGTAACATAAAATATTATGAAACGTTATTGTTTTTAATGATAATTTATCCACAATCCCTTCACATGAGAAGCATACAGATGACAGGCAGAGTGAAGACGCATAGATGATCATGGTATATACCGTATTTTTCGGAGTATAAGTCGCTCCGGAGTATAAGTCGCACCGGCCGAAAATGCATAATAAAGAAGGAAAAAAACATATAAGTCGCATTTTTGGGGGAAATCTATTTGATAAAAGCCAACACCAAGAATAGACATTTGAAAGGCAATTTAAAATAAATAAAGAATAGTGAACAACAGGCTGAATAAGTGTACGTTATATGAGGCATAAATAACCAACTGAGAACGTGCCTGATATGTTAACGTAACATATTATGGTAAGAGTCATTCAAATAACTATAACATATAGAACATGCTATACGTTTACCAAACAATCTGTCACTCCTAATCGCTAAATCCCATGAAATCTTAAACGTCTAGTCTCTTACGTGAATGAGCTAAATAATATTATTTGATATTTTACGGTAATGTGTTAATAATTTCACACATAAGTCGCTCCCGAGTACAAGTCGCACCCCCGGCCAAACTATGAAAAAAACTGCGACTTATAGTCAGAAAAATACGGTACATATACAACACAGCTGGTGGCTTTAATTACTGAGGCTTTTTACCTCTACAAAAAGGAACGGTGCAAAAGCAACAGTTATTGTTTGGTCACCGTTGGTTTCTTGGTTGTTGGCTATTTTAGGTAACTAGTAACATTAAGGAACATCACATAAATACTATATAGCAATTGAAAATATATGAAAAAGAGTAGGAAGAAGCAGATCCTACCGTTTAACATATTATACTGATAATTATCCACACCTGTTCTTTAAACATGTTGACACTTTCAATAATAATTGTTTTTTATATGTTGACATTAGAAAGTTTGTTCACTTCCTGTTGTGTTTAAATGCCACCATTTTCTAAAAGAATGAGAAAAGAACTGACCGTGTCGAACAATATATAGATAGTTTAAATCAGGAGCATTGAAAGTGCACTGGGGTAATATTTGTGAAAATTAATTTTCTCAACTTTTATTCACATTTGAAAAAAAATATCAAATTCTAAATTTGCCAAGTAATGATGATTTCGGGCTTGGCTAAATAATGTTATTTAGCCTTTTTTTTTTTTTTTTTAAATATAAAATGTATTATATTAAAACAATATATATCAATAATAATTTAAAAAAATGATGTACACATGCACAGTGTTTATGGAAAAAGTTTGAAAACCTCTAGTTTTGAAAGAAGAAAAAAACAAGTAAATTGGAGTAAAAAAAAGACAAAAGTACTGCTTGTGCAGTTATAAAGAAAAAATGAGAAAATAAAAGATGTTAGAAGATACTTGACCAGAGAAAATAATTTTCTTTAGTCATAGGTCATTTATGTAATTGAAACTATACCAAATTTTTCGGACTATAAGTCGCAGTTTTTTTTCATAGTTTGGCCAGGGGTGCGACTTATACTCAGGAGCGACTTATGTGTGAAATTATTAACACATTACCGTAAAATATCAAATAATATTAGCTCATTCACGTAAGAGACTAGACGTATAAGATTTTGTGGGATTTAGCGATTAGGAGTGACAGATTGTTTGGTAAACGTATAGCATGTTCTATATGTTATAGTTATTTGAATGACTCTTACCATAATATGTTACGTTAACATACCAGACACGTTCTCAGTTGGTTATTTATGCCTCATATAACGTACACTTATTCAGCCTGTTGTTCACTATTCTTTATTTATTATAAATTGCCTTTCAAATGTCTATTCTTGGTGTTGGGTTTTATCAAATAAATTTCCCCCAAAAATGCGACTTATATATGTTTTTTTCCTTCTTTATTATGCATTTTCGGCCGGTGCGACTTATACTCCGGAGCAACTTATACTCCGAAAAATAGGGTAAGTAAATTGGAGTAAAAAAGACTAAAGTACTGCTTGTGCAGTTATAAAGAAAAAATAAAAGATGTTAGAAGATACTTGACCAGAGAAAATAATTTTCTTTAGTCATAAATTGAAACTATAATACATAATCTTACTCTTTTGTGGGTCGTTTTGTAGCAAATGGCATTGAGAAGATAGCACCCTTCTGCAGAGTGAGAGGGATACACTAACTCGTCACATCCAAAGGATGAGGCAGAAGAAAAGTGTCATAGCTTAACAAATCCCAGCGAGGGATGAAGAAAGAGCAGGGGTAGCAGATGCAGCCGTCAGAAATAGAAGCTCCACATGGCTACTTTCAAACCGCCTATCAACAAGTCAGGCGCTGGGACCACAAAGAGGTGTGAAGCCATTCCCAGGAAGCTTACAGCACGCCAGTGTTAGCACAGCCTGCTTGAATGGGGAGATCAAATACGAACAGAACATTTGGACAGGGGTGGCCAAAGCACAGGCACAGCACACATGCAAAAGTGGGGTGTGGGTTGAATGCCTTGCTCAAGGGCAATACAGCAATTAATTTCTTGTGGGGGAGCAAAGAGCATTTTTCCCACTGCCTCATTCACATTTTCTCCAAGTCGGTCTTTAATGGTATAGCTGCCCTATTTAAGAGAGTACAGTACAGTACAGTATGTCCAGTACAGTAAGTGCACTGCAAAAAGTCAGTGTTCAAAAATAGGGGAAAAAAAATACAAAAATTAGGGGTATTTTATTTGAACTAAGCAAAATTATCTGCCAATAGAACAAGACATTTTTGCTTGTCAAGACTTTCCAAAACAAGTCAAATTAGCTAACTTCAACGAACCCAAAAATACCTTAAAATAAGAATATTCTCACTAATAACAAGTGCACTTTTCTTGGTAGAAAAAAAACAGACCTTTTTGCTCAATATGTTGAAAAATATTCTTAAATGAAGTAAATGCTAGTGCCATTATCTTGACATAATGATATGCGCTCGGCATTACATTTCTTGAAACCAGCAAACTTATATTCAAAACTAATTTATTGCTCTTAATGGAAAAGCAACAAGGCAACCGCTTGTTACTCTCGGGGTCTACGAGCCACTCAGGCAAATCATATGGTCTAAAAATGCATTTTTCCATCGATAACAGGACATCATCGCGTCAAGTGCGTGCTCTTTCAGTCAATTAGTGCGCATATATACAGCCTGGCCCACGGCCAAAACATTTTTAATTGTAATTTTGAAGAATTTATCTGAATGTGCATGAGCTATTTCTGTTCAAAATTGTTAGAAATGTCACATGTTAAATGTTTAAATATTAACTGTCAGTTTACTGTATTGTGTCAACTGTACTACTTTATGAGTACATAGTTTCTATTGTTTCATTGAAAATAAAACAGCAAAGTCCATTTGGCTGTCATCCGTTTTAATTATGAGACACAATTGTGCCAAATTCATGATTTTTTTTTCATGCTTGAAATAAGAAATGATTACTTTAAAAAAAGTAGTTTTATACTTGTGAGTGTTGATGACACAGCTTTGCAACAGTTGATGTTCTAGTTTCAAGCATGTTTTACTCAATATAGGTCATCAACAAGCTGTAATATCTTACTGAGATCATTTAAGACCAAAACCCTTAAAACAAGTAAAACACTAACATAAAATCTGCTTAGTGAGAAGAATGATCTTATTAGACAGAAAATAAGCAAATATCACCCTTATTTGAGATATTTAATCTTACTTAAATTTCAGTTTTTGCAGTGTGATGAGTTTGCATTTTCTAAAATATGATGTGAGAAGTTACCAGTTTCTCTTGTACAGACTCATGTCTCTGCTTGAGAATCTCCTCTGTCCGCTGAAGAACCCCGTACTCGGCCTTCAGCTCTGCGATTTCTTGCCGTTTCTTCTTGTATACTGTTCCCTTGCTGCGCAGTTTTACCACCAAGCGTTTCAGCTACGAGTGAACAAAAGACATAATTGGGTGTTACTTTCTTAAATAGGTCAGTACATGTGATAACAGCCTGGGATCTCTTTGGATGATTGTTCGTCACTCTGACATGCAAATAAGCACTCGGAACAAATAACCCTAAATTAAAATGTGACGCTATCACAAAATAAATGCAGAAACTCTGTAGACAAGGGTGTCTGTCCGAAGTGTGGCCCAGGATTACAGCTCATTTTTTAATTGTTCCGCAGTATATTTTAAAAATACAACTAACAGCATACTTGCCAACCTTGAGACCTCCGATTTCGGGAGGTGGTGGGTGGGGGTGGGGGGGCGTGGTCGGGGGGCGTGGTTGGGGGCGTGGTTAAGAGGGGAGGAGTATATTTACAGCTAGAATTCCCCAAGTCAAGTATTTCATATATATATATATATATATATATATATATATAAAAGAAATACTTGAATTTCAGTGTTCATTTATTTACACATATACACACACATAACACTCATCTACTCATTGTTGAGTTAAGGGTTGAATTGTCCATCCTTCTTCTATTCTCTGTCACTATTTTTCTAACCATGCTGAACACCCTCTCTGATGATGCATTCTGCTTTGTCTCCTTGTTGTGTGCCCAGTTGGGCACTGCACTCTCTAAAAGCCCTAGATGTTAATGTCACATATGCATGTACAGTAGATGGCAGTATTGTCCTGTTTAAGAGTGTCACAACATTGCTGTTTACGGCAGACAAACTGCTTTACGGTAGACGAAAACGTGACTGCTGTTGTTGTGTGTTGTTGCCGTGCTGGCGAGGACGTTAACGAAACTGCCTAACAATAAACCTGGAGGGGGCGTGGCCTCCAGCTCCACCTGAATTCCGGGAGATTTTCGGGAGAAAATTTGTCCCGGGAGGTTTTCGGGAGAGGCGCTGAATTTCGGGAGTCTCCCGGAAAATCCGGGAGGGTTGGCAAGTATGACTAACAGCAACAGAAACATTTGAGCAAAAGGTTTATACTAATAATGCTAATAATAATAATAATATACTTTGTCAGCTATAACACTGATTTAGGTTTTAATCATATTGACATTGGGATTGACTTGAGCCGGTTCACACAATTCTAACAATATCAAAATGGTGCCAATATACATGGGTTTTTAGGTAAGCGCCCTCCACGCGAAAAACATTTGGACACCCCTACTTTAGACATTTCTAAGTATCAGTGACAGAAGACTATTTCATTGCACTTTGTAGGATTTAAGCGTTAAACAGATGTCATTATGCCTCGCTGGCAACAAAGATCACATGATTTTTAGTAAACAATCATTTTCAGACCAATGAAATGTAATTGGATAATTTTCTGTGCCACACCTGATGATTTCTTGTGGCACACTAATGTACCGCTGCACAGTGGCTGGAAATCGTTGCCTTAACGTCTATAAAAGAGCACTATCGTCTAGGGGTGTAACGGTACACAAAAATTTCGGTTCGGTACGTACCTCGGTTTAGAGGTCACGGTTCGGTTAATTTTCGGTACAGTAAGAAAACAACAAAATATAAATTTTTTGGTTATTTATTTACCAAATTTCTAAACAATGGCTTTATCCTTTTAACATTGGGAACACTATAATAATTCTGCCCACGTTAATCAACATTAAACTGCCTCAAGTTGTTGCTCAGATTAAATAAAATGACAAAACTTTTCTTCTACATATAAAAAGTGCAACATTAAACAGTTTCAAGTCAACTCATCATGCTTAATTTATTACAGCATTTGGGAAGTCTGTAGTTGATTTATTATGTAAATGTTATATTTTTATCAACATGTCATAGCAGGGACCCTGCCATTCAAAACTAGGCTGCTGCATTACTAATGATTAATGTAACTATAGCTGAAAAAATGGTACAATAGCAATAGGAGAGACTATTCATCCCTGAACACCATGGAGTTCATCATGTAGGCTTTATGATGCAGTTACATTATTATATCAACTATCAGAGACAGAAGCTCTTCATTAGGGGTGTCCGATAATGGCTTTTTTGCCAATATCCGATATTCCGATATTGTCCAACTCTTAATTACAGATACCGATATCAACCGATACCGATATATACAGTCGTGGAATTAACACATTACTATGCCTAATTTGGACAACCAGGTATGGTGAAGATAAGGTCCTTTTTAAAAAAACTATCCATCCATCCATCCATTTTCTACCGCTTATTCCCTTTGGGGTCGTTAAATAAAATAAGATAAATTAATTAAAAACATTTTCTTGAATAAAAAAGAAAGTAAAACAATATAAAAACAGTTACATAGAAACTAGTAATTAATGAAAATTAGTCAAATTAAATGTTAAAGGTTAGTACTATTAGTGGACCAGCAGCACGCACAATCATGCGTGCTTACGGACTGTATCCCTTGCAGACTGTATTGATATATATTGATATATAATGTAGGAACCAGAATATTAATAACAGAAAGAAACAACCCTTTTGTGTGAATGAGTGTAAATGGGGGAGGGAGGTTTTTTGGGTTGGTGCACTAATTGTAAGTGTATCTTGTGTTTTTTATGTTGATTTAATAAAAAAATAAAAAATAAAAAAAGGTACAGATAATAAAAAAAAACAATACCAATAATTTCCGATATTACATTTTAAAGCATTTATCGGCCGATAATATCTACTCTTCATTTAAAATAATGTCCTTTTTTGCTGCTTCAACACAGCTCAATCAACACAGAAAAAGGTAAAGTGAAAGAACAGACAGACAGGGCTTTGCTGTCCGTAACACACACACACAGACACACACACGCACACACACCGCAAAATGAGCTAACGCTACGCTAAAAGCGAATTAGCCTTCACCTCAAGCCAGGACTGCGAGCGAGCTGAGCTGCCTTTTATATTTCTAGAAGGTCAACGGGCTCATAGTGATGTTACTAGTAGTTCACTGGGAGGTGTTTATTATAATTTGGGGAGAGTCCGCTGCCTGATGCTTACCTGCTAAACGCTAAGCACTGACTACATGCGCTCTGAATGCGCACTGCTGATTGGCTGTTACCGCTCTGAATACGCACTGCTGAATGGCTGTTACCGCTCTGTTTGTAACCAATCAGATGGTTGTGTGGGTGGGACAATGCTGGGTGCTGTGCAGAGTACTGACAGAAACAGAGGCAGAAGGAAGCAGAGGCGGCTACTTAATATGTCCGTGTGGAAACTCTTTCGGTACGCCTTCGAACCGAACCGAAACCCCCGTACCGAAAACGGTTCAATACAAGTACTACTATCGTCATTTTAGAGGCTTTTAAAATGATATTAGATCAGAGTAGGCGCCATAATAATTGTACTTCTAATAAAATACTACATACATGTCAAGTTGTGTACAGGGTAAATTTATATGATTCTCCTCTTGGCCACCATGCTTAGATTCTGGAGCATCCTATCTCCTCTGTTGCTATTATCGGTAGTCAGGGTTCAAAGGTCTGCTCCATCCCTGACTTGAGCTGCTGCTCACACCTCCTCAACAGATTATGTGCTAATGATTATCAGCAAACAGTAAAGCAGAAATGATTATTAAATATTGAATAATCTGGAATTGAACTGTGCTATGTTTACGAAGCAGCTGTCCGTGAAATGGCAACGGTTTGTCTTCAGTTCCCCAGAAAACGACCCCGGTTGACAACCACAATTCTCACATCCCAAAAAAAAATTTCAAGCAGCAGTCGCTAGTCATGTCAGGAATTTAAATGTTCTTGTGGAACTCTTGCATAGTTCCCCCTTTCACAAAAATTAGAAGCGGCGTAAAAATAAAAACAGGAGACACAAAGAAACACACGATATGGCACTTCCCAATCAATAACCACTTAGGTGTTGGTTCCAAAAGAAAGCAGCAAAAGTACCATTTCAACTTGTTAATATGCTGTCCAACACACATGTGCAAAAGGCCAGAGGAGGAAATAGATTAAAACAACAGTAGAGGGGAGACCGTGCCCTGATCTGACACCGGATCTGTCCAGCCAGCTACAGTATGTCCAACAAACAGCTCCATCTGGCAGACTCGCTGCTGCAAGTGGATGTTGAGATGGCCCCCCACCCCGAGAGTCTGCCTGTCTATTGGGACACAATGAAACTCCTCCACAATGAAGAGCAGCTATAAATGAACAAGGACACATGAGAACAGTCCCAGAAATCACAGCTTCATATTCTTTGGGGACCCGAGAAGCTTGATGTAAGAGTGGGTGGATGGTTCAGAGTATATTCTATGTGTATTTTAGGACATCAAGGACAGACGTGGCTGAGAGAGGACTTAACAGGGCAGAATAATACTCCATAGTCTTCCTAGCAGCGTGTTCCAATAACCACCCTTTGCCAAACAAGTAGCTCAGTCGAAACACCCTTGACAATTCCACCAACAAGCCCACAGCGACATGAAGAGAGCAGGGCATCTTTGGAAATGAACAGCACAATGATGACAAACATTCTGTATATACGGTACAGTATGCAACCGGTTTTATGTGATCAGTTGGCAAACGTTTTATACTGGCCAACCGGTGATGAGCAGACACACTTAATGACAAGCAGTAGATTGAAGAAATCTGTTGATAAAAATCTCCAGGAGTCAGATAAGCACTGTTGGGCAAAACCTTTTCAATGCAATTGCATGCATAAATCCATTGACTCTTTACATTATTTAAGTGCTACCTCGGATTTCATATGCCCCATTTTTTCTTTCATTCGCTGTTCGACAATAATTTTGGCCAATATCTTGCACAAGTGTTACGGTTTGGTTGCAGCTTACTGCGTGGTTCGTTCTCCCGGGATGCAAACGGACGACTCCGGACAGGACTTGCAGGTAGGAACATGATTTAATCTTGAACGAATCAAAGAGGTACAAAAACAGAAAACAAACCGACGGAACAAGGTGCCGATCGCACTTGAAGCTAAATACTTAGCAGGGGCTAGGAGACAAGCAGAACTTACGTAACAGTAGCGTGAAGCAAACAAAGAAGCCAGGCCGACTGACTGGCAAAAGCAGGCTTAAATAATGCCTCTGATGAGAAACAGGTGAGTGTCCCGAACACCGGAGGCAGGTGAAAATAATAAGTAGCCATGGTAACTAAACAAACTCAGAGGTGCACAAACAGGAAGTAAGTAGTCCAAAACTAACAGAAAACACAAAACATGATCCGGACCACGAATCATGACAACAGGTTTTCCTACCGCCAAACATTACGGGTCACAAAGTCTGTTTGCTCGTGTATAAATCCACAAAATCGAGCGCCCAAACATACAATGCCACGCGTTGGTGACTAAGGCCTGAATTACTAAAGTTTTGCGTGTACTAAAACACGTGCAAACTTGATTGCACACGCAAAGCTGATCTACTAAACGTGTGCAAAGTGGATTGCGTCTGTTAAGTGAGCAGAATAATCCATTTGGCATCTCCCTCTTCAATAAACATGCAAATTATATGCTGATCGTCAAAACACCCTCAAAACTGGGAGGAGAAGACAGAAATGTAATTATTTAGCACATGCAAAGTGATTTATCAACACTCATTGTTTTGAGAGCACTATTTAGCGTTTTATTTAGCACGTGTCAGAAGGACATGCAAACTGACAGTTGCACACACGGCTGCATGATCAGTGCTCGTGCTGCACAAACAAATAATGGACAGACAAGAATCCTACGTGTGTGTGTGTGTGTGTGTGTGTCAACATATTTGGATGGTCAGAAATAAAAAATATTAGACTATCCAGCTACATCATTGTGGAGGGGGGCGTGGCCTGCGGGCCTGCAGCGAAGCAGGGTGTGCCAGGACCCGCCTCGAAGTCAGCGACAGGTGCGTAGATGATCCAGGTGGGCCTTATTATCTAATCACCTGTCGCTCTGTTTAAGCAGCAGCCGGGGAGCGGAGGTAGTTGGAGCTGGCGTGAAAGCGAGAGCGTGCCTATCACACCCACAAAAGACAATTGCTGGAAAGCGACTTCCACAATTTGTGGAAGTCGCCTTCCAGTGGGTCCTCCAGAGTAGACCACCAAGCATCTCCCTGCAAGCCCGTTTCATGGTTCAATACAGTTTTATTTTTCACTCAAAGTCTGTGTGTTGCTTTCCTAGCAATTGTCTTTTGTGGGTGTGATAGGCACGCTCTCGCTCTCACGCCAGCTCCAACTACCTCTCCTCCCCGGCTGCTGCTTAAACAGAGCGACAGGTGATTGGATAATAAGGCCCACCTGGGCCATCTAGGCACCTGTCGCTGACTTTGAGGCCGGTCCTGGCACATCCCGCTTCGCTGCATGCCCGCAGGCCACGCCCCCCTCCACAATCATTTTATAATATTGCGGCTGCTTGAGGATTTAAGGACTTATTCAAATACATTACATTGATGCGTTTTCTAATGACATTTGTCACATATTAATAAACACATTATGTGTGAATGTTGTCTATCTGTGTTGGCCCTGCGATGAGGTGGCGGCTTGTCCAGGGTGTACACCGCCTTCCGCTCGAGTGCAGCTGGGATAGGCTCCAGCACCCCCCGCGACCCCGAAAGGGACAAGCGGTAGAAAATGAATGGATATTATTAAACACATGTGAAGAATTAATTATTTTGTGTCTTGAGCTGGACTAAGTACAGCCTCTCTCGAATGAGCGCGGCGGTAAAAATGCCCATAAACCGTAGTACATGTCTCCTGCACGTGTGAAAACATAGAATAAGCCACAGCATGATAACATGAATGTACAGTAACTGAGAGTGTCTCCATGGTGATGCCCCATATAATACACGCAAAATCCTCATTTAATTAAGGCGGTCTGCACCACTTTACATTTGAACACATGCAACACGCCCACTAATAGTTCATGCAGTTTTATAAATTGCACACGCTGTTTACCGCCTTAGTAAATTAGGCCGCAAGTTTGTGTTTTCATTGAGTACGACTGCAAAATAAAAACACCATGGGGTCAAAAAAAGTTCCAAGCGCCAGGACTTTGATAAAGAGGGTGAAAAACATCATGAATTTAAGGAAGAACTCGTAGCAAAGTACAAAAATACTTCTGCCCTCCTGTCCTCCTTCTCTACATATCGGTGTCTTACCAAACAGGAGTCTTCAATAAACATAAAGGTGATGTTCAATGTTAATATATTATTTTCATTGGTCATTTATATGTATTTCACATTGCTTTCTGCAAGTACAATTTTTGTCATTCTGTATAAAATGTGTTTTCTGGTCGCCTGGAACATACTAAATTGGTTTAATATTTGTTATGGGGAAAATTTGCTCTAGTTATCATACAATTCAGTTTTCATCATTTTGACCTTTTGGAGCGGACTACTAACATAAACCTGAGGTATCCATACTTGCCAACCTTGAGACCTCCGATTTCGGGAGGTGGGGGGTGGGGGGGCGTGGTCGGGAGCGGGGCTAAGAGGGGAGGAGTATATTTACAGCTAGAATTCACCAAGTCAAGTATTTCATACATATACGGTACATATACCGGTATATATATATATATATATATATATATATATATATATATATATATATATATATATATATATATATAAGAAATACTTGACTTTCAGTGAATTCTAGCTGTATATATATTTATATATATATATATATATATACTTGAATTTCAGTGTTCATTTATTTACACATATACACACACATAACACTCATCTACTCATTGTTGAGTTAAGGGTTGAATTGTCCATCCTTGTTCTATTCTCTGTCACTATTTTTCTAACCATGCTAAACACCCTTTCGCAGGTACCCAGAAAGGTTTCGAGTACCACCAAAAAAACTGAATCTCTGAAGACAGTATAAAAATCTGTGTTAAAGGTGTACAAATACTGTTTGTATAATAAGCATGTTATTTTTTTTTACAAATGAGGGTTAAGAGTTCAGTACTAAAAAAAAAAAAAGAATGTGGCTTAAGTACAGTTTTTTAATTGAGCTGCTGCATTTTTTGGTTGGGTTGTTTATTTATTTTGAGTAACTTCTATACATTTCTAAAAGGGGAATAATGTAATAGAGTTATCTATGTTTGTCTGTTGCCATCTCCTGGTGAATGTTGGCTATAGCGTACTGGGGTTACTTTTTGGTTGGCCAACGATTTACGTGGTGTTGCGCACCTGACGTCACTCAGGTCCGCATGGAGCTGGAGGGGGCGTGGCTTCCAGCTCCGCCTGAATTTCGGGACAAAATTTGTCCCGGGAGGTTTTCGGGAGAGGCGCTGAATTTCGGGAGTCTCCCGGAAAATCCGGGAGGGTTGGCAAGTATGGAGGTATCACTGTCCAAACACAAGACACAAAGAACAGACAAATTGCCCATTTGAAATATAATGTGAAACTGAAACCCCTCTAGTTGCTTGTTTGACATTCTTTGACATGTACGTGGATATTCACATTCAGTAACAGTAAGAGTGTAAGAAAATAATTTCTAGGAATAACGAATAAGGGTTCCATTTTCTAACATAGGTAAAACACATAAACATAGCCTTTTACATTAAGAGATTCCCATTGCTTTGCTTAGGTTATTGCTTTCTTAGAATAATTGAGTCATTTTTCAATTCCATTAAAATTCCAACCATCATTTGCCAGAAGCCGACACCAGCTGTTTATTTCTTGTTGCCAAGGCATCTCTTTTAGATGCAATGCAATGTCTCAGAAATTGCGGGCCAAAGCAGACTTTCAATCATCTGTGTCCGTGCACTGATCCCTAATGCTACAATTAAATGTGTGTTATGCAGATTTAATTGATGGAATTCGTCCTCTTCATCCACAGTAGCTCACCAGAGGTGACAAGCGTTAGAAATATTTGTTCTTCTGCGTTAACCAATTGCGAGCGTTGCACAGAACTCTGACGACAAAGAGGATGGTCTTGTTGACTTAAGTCTTTGTATCTTACTGTTTCCATATTTACCCGTTGAGTGTATAATTTACTATGAAAGAAGATATTGTGTGTCGCTACAGCAATACTCTGCTGCCAGCCACAACAGCTTGGTCCAGCGCTGATTGGAGTAGCGGCAGCCAATCCAGAGGGCACTTAAAGTCAGCTGACATGTCATCTTAAACAGTGTGATGTGGGTTACAATTGAATTGCTATTGCGACATCCACTGGACACATTTAGAACAGCAGTTTCTTTCATAAAAAATTTGCAGCTCATTTTTGTTCCTGGCAAACTCATCCTGCGGGCTTCGGGTCGGATTAAACCTTCTGGCGGGCCTGTTACTGTTAGAATAATTATGTGTAAGTTATCACACAACTCTTATGCTTAAAGGCCGTTGCTATAGTTATTATCAATTGTGCTGAAGTTGTACTTTTCTATCTGTGCAAAGCGTGTCGTCTCGTATCAGTGTTTGTTTCCAGGCCGAACATCGAGTACCGTGACGCAGACAAAGCAGAGACAGGGCGATATCACGAGTGTCAGCACATTTGCATTTCATTAATAGTCATATGTTGTGTCTAACTGGGGCTGTTGAGGTTACCCCCTTCCCTCAGCGACAGCCTCAGTGATGTAACCAGGGACCTCCCAAATAAATAGAGGAAGCACGTGGGCAGGATTTTAGAGCGTAGTTTGGATCTGTAACTAGAGGACAGCCCAATAATGTCTCTCCTCATTGAGCAAAATTCAACTCTGTCCCTGCATGATTCCTTGCTCTTGTCTGTTTAATAGACGTCATCAGTGTTTGAACCTGACAGTTACGGCTCGGGCCGTACGTTTGACACCCTTGGTCTAAAGTGTACAATAGCTAACCGCTAAAAGGAAGCTAGCGCTTCTGAATACAAACAAAACGGTGGGTCTACACATACATCGATTGTAACGACATCAAGTACAAGAGCCGTATCTAGTCGATACTACAATGATTACATCAATTTTTTTTATGATCACAAAATCTTTTTGAATTTTCGTTATGTTTATAAATTTTGAAAATACATCTCTGGACTAGGGATGTCCCGATCCAGGTTTTTGCACTTCCGATCCGATACCGATATTGTTTTTGCGCTTCCGTTCCGATACCGATACTGACCGATACCGATACCGATACTGACCGATAATGGCCTATCCGAGCATGTATTAAAGTTTAAAGTTATTTAGCCTACTTAGTTGTCAGAATCATGTTGAAAAGGGTTTTAGTACTCTTGATAACAACTAGCCAGCTGAATTAGGGGAGTTTGAAAAATACACAATGGTTGGTAACAAGAAACTGACCTGTTTATTCAAGGATAAACACAAAATAGACAAAATTATACATGACAAACAGAAATGGCATCATTGAACTAGGGCTGGGCGATATGGCCTTTTTTTAATATTGCGATATTTTAAGGCCATATTGCGATACACGATATATATCTCGATATTTTGCCTTAGCCTTGAATGAACACTTGATGCATATAATCACATCAGTATGATGATTCAATGTGTTTTGATTGATTGATTGAGACTTTTATTAGTAGGTTGCACAGTGAAGTACATATTCCGTACAATTGACCACTAAATGGTAACACCCAAATAAGTTTTTCAACTTGTTTAAGTCGGGATCCACTTAAATTGATTCATGATACAGATATATACTATCAGATATATACTATCATCATAATACAGTTATCACACAAGATAATCACATTGAATTATTTACATTATTTATAATCCAGGGTGTGGAGGGGGGCGCTGGATGTAAGTGTCAAAAAGACAGCCAAAAGAGTTTGATATGAGAATAAATCTAAAGTTAAAATATAGGGTAGAAATGCATCCATTTGCAGGAAATGTAGTCTTGATTTTCAAAATGTTCTTTCAAGGCCTGCATGTCTTCATTAAAACATTCTTCTTCATACTGCATTAATATATGCTACTTTTAAACTTTCATGCAGAGAAGGAAATCACAAGTAAAAAAATCACTAATTTTTTCATACGGTGTTGATCTGGAAATGTTTGCCCCGGCATTTTGATGGTGTGGACTTGTGGCACCGAACGGAGATAAGCGTCTCGACAGACGTTATAATATTTGAACAATGATGACGAAAACTGTTTTCTCTGTCGTGTCCGTGTGTCGAAAATTGTTATGCGCTTATTTTTTTATTTGATTTTGTGCGTGGCATATAATTGCTATGCGCAGAGGACGTTTAAACAGTGCGCAATTGCACAAGCGCGCACCTTAGAGAGAACGTTGGTCACACGGATGCGCTAGCATCACAGCTAACGTTAGCCATGCTGCTACCTCTCTGCTCGGGGAGGACGTATACGTATGTGACGTATGACGTGACAGTATGTGACGTGTGTCGTGACAGTATGTGACGTGTGGAAGAAGGTGCGCTTGCTGTCTGTGAGAAGCACAGACACAGAAAAGAGTGAGAAGACCCTGGCGTGTAATGCCAGCAGCTAAAAGCAACTGCGTGAGAATCCACAGACCTGTGGATGTGTTGAAGGTGTGCTGGAAAATGCGGAACGGAAATTAGGGAGCAGCAGAAAAGTGGAATGTACTATTTAAATAGGTGCGTTGGAAAACACGGAGCGGAGTTGTTTTTTTTAAATGGATCTGGATCGGCATTTTCCCATGCCTTGCCGATACGCATTTTTTTGCAAATATCGGCGGCCGATCCGATCCAAATATCGGATCGGGACATCCCTACTCTGGACACATGAGGACTTTAAATTTGGCCAATGTATGACCCTGTAATTACTTAGTATCGGCTCGATACCCAAAAACTAAATAGAATAAGTGCTTATTACATTTTAACAGAAATGTATATGGAACATGTTAAAACAGAAAATAACCAAATATTAACAGTAAATGAACAAATAGATGAACAATCCATCCATTTTCTACCACTTGTCCCTCATATTCTTGACAAATGAATACAATGGGAAATGGCACAAAATGTCACTGCAGCCAAATTAGGAGCATTTGTAACCTATTTGCTTACTACTTGAAGATAAGTTTTCTAGGATGCTCACTGTTATTTAATGGCAAAATTGTTCTTTGATTGCAATAATAAACATATGTTTAATGTTTAATAAGACTTGTTGTTAAAATGAAGCAAATAATGCCATTTTTGTGGTCCCTTTTTATTTGCAAAAGTATCTAAAAGTATCAAAATATATTTTGATACTGGTACCAGAATATCGGTAGAGACAATCCCAGTATCTTTTCAAGGGAAAATACCATATATTTACTAACCTATGAAAATAGGTCATCACACTGCCTATATTGTCTGAATAACTGGCGATACAAGTGAGTACGCCTCACAGTGAACATCTCTAAATTTTGCCCAAGGAGTGAATAATTAGTGTGAGCACTATTGTTATCTAGCACGGCTTTAATCCTCTTAGACATGGAATTAACCTTCATTGCACAGGTTGTTACTGAAACCTTTTTTCCACTCCTCCATGACGACACCTTGCACTACTACACAAGTGCTCATCCGTGAAATGGTGCAAGTAACATTCTTGTAAGAAACTTAGCGGCCCAAAAGGAACAGACAGTCTGAACTCTTTTTAAACGTTATTGCCGACTTTAACATGCCAACAGCAGCCTTCATAACATTGCTAGCACTGCAGCGCTATAGCCTAGTCCAGGGGTCGGCAACCTTTACCAGTCAAAGAGCCATTTTGACCAGTTTCACAAATTAAAGAAAACAATGGGAGCCACAAAAATCTTTTGAAATTTAAAATGAAATAACACTGCATACAAAGTTTTTTTTTTTTTGCTTTGTGCTATGTATAAACCAAGGGTCTCAGACACGCGACCTACACCTTAATATGAAAATTTAATGTTAGTGCGGCCCGCGGGTTTTACATGAACGGCGCTTGACAGTGTCGTACTTGTTAACCAACCCGATTTTTCCGCCAGACTACGAATTTCAGGGCAAGCATTCTCTCGTACGTGCCATGATGGTACAGCATTTAGCGCCCACTACAACACGCGTGCCGAACCAGCCACACGTTGTATGGGGCTTCTGCTTGCTCACGTAAGTGACAGCAAGGCATACTTGGTCAACAACCACACAGGTTACACTGATGGTGGCGGTATAAAAAAGTTTAACACTCTTACTAATAATGCGCCACACTGTGAACCCACACCAAACAAGAATGACAAACACATTTCGGGAGAACATCTGCACCGTAACACAACATAAACACAACAGAACAAATACCCAGAATCCCATGCAGTCCTAACTCTTCCGGGCTACATTATACACCCCCCCTACCAAACCCCGCCCACCTCAACCGACGCACAGGGGGTTGACCAAGTATGCTTTGCTGTCACTTACGTGTGCAAGCAGAAGATGCATATAACAAGAGGCTGGGCTGGCATGCTGTTATTATAGCAGATTGTAGAGGGCGCTAAATGTTGTACCATCATGGCACGCCTTTATTATTTTTGTAAGGGTGAAAATCGGAGAATATTAAACCCAGGAGTTTTCTGCTAGAGGCACTGAAATCCGGAGGTCTCCCGGGAAAATCGAGGGCGTCGGCAAGTATGCAGCTGAGCCGCATCACAGTGATCAAAGAGCCGCGTGCGGCTCCGAAGCCGCGGGTTGCCGACCCCTGGCCTAGTCAGTAGCCACAACAACACGTGCGAAGTTGCATTCAGAACATACAGAATTTAGAGGATCAAACATTACAATTCATTTTTTTTGCATGTTCTTTATGTTCTGTACTGATGCAACACTTCCGACACAGATTTTGTTCTTATTTTGAATGTATTACTTATTTATCATTCAATTTATAGCACTGAAATATTTAAAGTCGGTTCAACTTAAACGTCACAAAATTCCATACAAATAAAACTGGGGAGTTGTTTTTTGGTGGATTTTTTCACTGTTTTTAAAGTACCGATTTGGCATTAGAATTGGTTGAAATGTAAACAATATTCATCTTTATTTATAATGCATTTACCGTATTTTCCGCACCATAAGGCGCCCTGGGTTAAAAGCCGCGCCTTCAATGAACGGCATATTTCAAAACTTTGTCCACCTATAAGCTGCCCGGTGTTGTAAGCCGCATCTAACTGCGCTAAAGGAATGTCAAAAAAACAGTCAGATAGGTCAGTCAAACTTTAATAATATATTAAAAACCAGCGTTCTAACAACTCTGTTCACTCCCAAAATGTACGCAAATGTGCAATCACAAACATAGTAAAATTCAAAATAGTGCAGAGCAATAGCAACATAATGTTGCTCGAACGTTAATGTCACAACACACAAAATAAACATAACGCTCACTTTCTGAAGTTATTCTTCATTCATAAATCCCTCGAATTATTCTCCTTCGTTGTCCGAATTGAAAAGTTGGGCGAATGTGGGATCCAAAATGTCGTCTGGCGCTGTCTCCCTGCCTCCCTGTCTTGGTGAACGTCACGTGTGTTCGCCTTCTGTCATCCACTGTTCCCACGCAGTTAGCAGTCTAGCTTCGAATGCCCTGTTGACACCAATATCTAGCGGCTGGAGGTCTTTTGTCAATCCACCCGGAATGACGGCGAGTATTGAATTAAGCGCGTAAGCGTGTCTCTTAATGTGATGTTATGAGCTAGCAAATATAACAACTACACTACCCAGCATGCAACGATAGTGACGAGCATGCGCGGTAGCCCTGAGAAGCGTTGTTGTATGCTGGGAGTTAGAATGTGGTTATGAGCACGCTGTGAGTAAACGTTGAGAACTCAGTTAACACGCCTCGTCTGCATTATTTATAATTAGACAGACAACACACTTAATAGGAGCCATTTTGGGGTCTTTACATAAACACACAAATGGAAATGAAACGTCACATATCCCAGCATGCACCGCGCGCTTCTTCTACGGGGAAAAAAGATGGCGGCTGTTTACCGAAGTTGCGAGACCGAAACTTTATGAAAATGAATCTTAATATTTATCCATATATAAAGCGCACCGGGTTATAAGGCGCACTGTCAGCTTTTGAGAAAATGTGTGGTTTTTAGGTGCGCCTTATAGTGCGGAAAATACGGTACTCACTGTGAGAGGCATACTATATAGCAGAAAATTGCATTTTAGTGCTTTTTATTGGAGGATCCTGTTAGAATAATTGTTTGTAAGTTATCACAAAAACTTTGTGTTACATTGAGTGTCTGGTGAGAAGACAAAAGCTGTCTTTGGAACCTACCAAGAGTAAGGCTCGTAAAACTCAACTGTGTAGGGGGGAAGCAAAATGAAGGTGTTCTGTTTTCTTTCATGTATGGTAATCAACAGAAAGATAGTGTTCTAACCCAAGGACTTCAAAGCGGGGAGGAAGCAGGACCAGACTCCCCTCCAGGCGACCTCTTCTTGAACTGTTTTACGAACGTCTTTTTGAACTATTTTACGACCTCTTCTTTTGAACTGTTTGGTAACCAAAGGCAACGCTGTTTACGACCCACTTCCCTCTGGAAGCAGCTGTGGTCATGTGGTCGGAGAAAGTCAAATAAAGAAGGAGGAGTACAATCTTTCACCAGAGCGTGCTGAGATACTGTTCAAGGGTACAGTGTACAGGCGACTCTCCTCAACTGAGTCCACATTTAATTCTGTCTCTGTTTAATTCTTTGCCTCTTGTCTTGTTTAATAGATGTCATCAGTGTTTGAACCTGACAGATCCATTATTCCTAGTTTTTCACCATCAGTTGAGGTTACAGTTCAAGACCTAATGTGAATGGAGGAAAAAACAACTCCATAGAACACTGGGCTCTTCTGTATTTTAGGTTAACTTCCAGCAAAAGTACTGACAGAATATGTGTATTCTCCCTGTCACTTAATTAGGACATGACCCATGTGTTTGGAAGACTTGTCCGCGTAAAAAATAGAAGACCAGAAGACAACATTTTAGGGCACAAGTCTGTTCCAGTTCCCTAAGTTAAGAGAATGCGTACACTAAAGATGAAGGGAAAAAGTGACTTCCAGGCGTTTTGTTCTGGATCTTCTCAGTCGGCTTCTATTTTTAGATCTTTATGGGAATGTGGGGGGTCAGGGGTGCAAGTGAGGGAAAAGGGATGAGTACTGTTAAGACAGTGAGCGGTCCGTGTTTGGATAGGAACATAAATAGCCTCTCTTGCTTTCTTTGGTTTGAAAAAGTACAAGTACACATTAAAAGTTCATGAGTGATCTTATCAGTCACCTCAAACAAACATCAAAGTGAATTGGACAGACAAACTCACACCAGCAAAATGTCTGACAATGGACGACTGTATTCATTTGTGGCAGTAACAAACACAAGCAGACGTGTACCTCATCACCCCGGATGACCTCTTCCCCGTTGGAGGCCCTTGACTGGTCAGTCTTGTGTTTTAGCTGCCGCTCTGCTGTAGCCAACTCCTCCCTCGCTTCCTGCAGCTCTTCTGCTTTTGCTTCCTTCTTACGGATGATGATGGAGGCCTGCAAGGGTCACATTACAAAGCAAATCTAAACAAATGTGTCAATTCTCAAATTCTCAGCGAATTTTAAACCCCAGGGGAACCGTGTGAGCAATGACAATGACGGTACATTAGAGACACTCAATTAGGGTATACGCTCTCAATCTTAATTCTTGTGACCTATTGGACAATTCAATGCTTCCATATCTGTGGGAAAAACACATACTTATTTCTGGACATTCCAAAAAAGTATTTCCAGAAGTCAGGAAGCTGTTACAGCTAAAAAAAACTACTTCATATTTCCTTATACTGTCAGTTATTGCAGATAGGATGGTCTTTTATGTGCCAATAAACACATTTTTTGTTCAAAGACTGAATCAGCAACAGAAGTAACAGAAGAAATATTGTAAAGCCAATTATTCCGTTGCAGACTCCCAAAAAAAACTAAAACAAAACATATTTTATGGAGAATAATTATAGTTTTCCATGCAGAAAACAAAGGAAAATACTTCCTGGGGGAAATCAAACAAAAACTGGGGCATATGAAAATGGAGGTACGACTGTTAAGTCCATAAAATTGTAAATATACTTCTTAGCATTAAGATTAAAACATTAATATAAAATCAAATCTGTTGAGGACAATCTACTGTACATAAATAGGACTACACCAAGCAGCTCTTTCATGCTGCCCTGGAGTTAACTTGCATGTTCTAGTGAAAAAATTACCCAAGACAAGAATAAAAGACCATCTACTAGATCTTCATAAACACATCCGGTAAGCCAAAAGAGACCACAAAGATTTTAAAAAGGAAATAAAATCTGAAAGCCAGCACCTGCTGTCTGTAGAGGGTCAGCTTGTCATCTATCGGGTCGCTTCTCACCATCTTCTTCTCAATCAGCTGATTTATCTGGGAGTCAACTTCTTTGATCTGTAAAAGGATGGGAGGACATTATGACTGTCATAGTTCAGCAAAGATAAACATACAGAACAGACCTTGTCCCCCAGCTCAAGGACATCACCATGGCTCATAGCAGGCTCTGACACCACCTTCTGAAGGTACTTCACTGTACGCCTGAGAACCTCCAACTCTTTGGGGAGTTTCTCAGAGACCATGTAAGAATTGATCTTGATCTCCTCTTCTAGCCTCTTCATTAAGCCTGGAGAAGACGGAGAGCTTAATACAGGATTGTCTAAAATTTCTCTACCAGAGAGTAACTTTTTTCTTCTTACATTACACCTTTTTGACCCCAGTCCCCACGATTTTGTTGTGTTTTGGGGTAACTGTATTTTTTAGAATGTGCTGCAGGCCAAACAAAATCTATGGGCTGCATTTTAGTCATTCCTGGCTCAAATATATTTCTAACATTGACAATGACCACACTCGTGAGCGCTGATAGGACTACAAATATACACACAAACAACAAACAAAAAGATAAAGTTCCTTCCACTGTGAGCATTATACACACCGTTTCATTAAGTGTCAATGGGGGGAATCCCCTTCCAGCTTAAGAGCCAGACATGATTCAAAAACCGAAGTGGACATTATATCAGTTTAAAGATAATCAATATCAGAAGGGCTCATGTATGCAAACCTATCAAGTGAGAGACATCTTAAAACTGCAGTGTCGTAAACTTACTATCAGGACTGGCATCAGCTGCAGCCTGTCGCATGTCCTTTAACTGCTGCTGCAACCTCTGCAACCTCTGCTCTGCCTGAAACAGCTGAACACAAGCCATCAATTACTAGCACATACCGATGACAACATTTAAAACATTTCATGCAATGTTTGCTCAATCCAGTAAAAATCATTTGTATAACTGCAGGCCTCGAATTTTAACATTTTAAGGTCAAGGCAAGTGTTTCCTTAAAAGAGGGCTCATATTTTAGGGCACCAAGGCAAACATTATTTTCTTTCGAGATATATATATATATATATATATATATATATATATATATATATATATACATATATATATATATATATATATATATACACATATATATATATACATATATAGTGTTCATGTATGAGATCTAGGGCTGCCAATTATGGCCAAAGTAATAAGAGTATTGTTATCAATATTGAAATCATGATTTCTGATTGTTAAGTAAAGCAGTGTTGGGGTGTGAACGTAATACCATCTTGTCATTTGTAATGTCTAATAAAAAAAAACTATAGATAAACGTTATCCATATATTTATGGACAAATATTAGGGTTTTTTTATTCTTCAATAACATCAACTTGTCAGCTTTTTGTCATTACATGATGCCTTTATTTCTATTTTTACATTTTGATAGAGAGTTTTTATTTTTATTTTTTTCTAAAGTTATGTACTAGAGATGCGCGGATAGGCAATTATTTCATCCGCATCACAAAAGTCGTCAACCATCCGCCATCCACCCGAACTAACATTTAATCAAAACCGCACCTGCCCGCCATCCGCCACCCGCCCGTTGTTATATATCTAATATAGACGATGCAAGGCATTAGTGAGGTTATAAAGCTTTTGCCTGTTAAAGAAAGGAGACTGATCCAATGCAGCAGAGACATTCAATGCGTGCCACGCTGTCACGGCCCAGACGCACACCAGTGCGCAATCATCTGGGAGCCGCGCTGAGCGCACCTCCAAGCGCGCTCGCGCCACTCAAACTGCTGCAGGCAGCTGCGTTCTATCTTGTTTTAACATCCTGTGGCACTCTTCTGGGATCACGGCGGACGAAACTGCTCATGCTCAGGGTGTTTGTGGAGATTCGGGGTTTTGCACAAATGTGATGCACCATGTTAGATGTCCCGGTTTTGTGACTGTCGTAGACATAAACAGTGTCGCAGCTCTTGCAAATCACGTAGCCAGCATTACTATCATCCTGATTTACAACCTCATAAAAACGAGTCCACGCTGAACTTTTCTGGCCTTTTTTTCCCCTGGTCTTTAGTATTCCCTTTTTTAGTTTGTCGTGTACCACGTTTGCTGCCGGCGTTGCCATCTCTTTTTTTTTTCTTCTTCTGTTGTGGCATGCTGCAGGTGCCTGCTCGTTTTTCGTATGTGGGTAACAACATTTAACTATGTATATATATTTCCGAATTGGTTTAACTGCCACCCGCCTGAATCTATTTAAAATCTAATTTTTTTTTATTTCAACCGCCCGACCCGACCCGCGGATACAATCTTAATTTTTTTTTATTTCAACTGCCCGACCCGCGGATAATCCGCGGACTCCGCGGTTGTGTCCGCAAACCGCACATCTCTATTATGTACATCATGTAGATGACAGATCCATTATGAGTTTGAGCAGAAATATGTCGTATAAGCATTAACTATACACAATAACACATTAACACAATTATGTCAAATGAAGGATTTTTGAAGTGACATGAAAAAAAACAATTCATGTAAACAAGACCTTGTGTTTACTTTTTGATATCAAAATAAAACACAAAGCAGTTTGGCTAATGAAGATGAAGTCTAATAAAACAAACTTTGTTCTTCTCCAACGCCTCCCTAGTGTTTCAGTCCAACATTTGGCCAACAAAAAAAAAACCCGGAGTGACACCTCACACATCGAATAAACAATCTTCACCGCCTGCGTTCAAATCGATGAGATGACAAAACATTATAGCTGGTATTGATGTTATTTGAACACTGATACAGTTTGCAGTTAAATAAAGGAGGAGTGAACATCCTAGTAAACAATGTAAAGACTTTATAAACCAGTTTTGCCAACGTTCACGACATATCGCCTGCTGTAAAACATCAAATAGTTTTTCTCCTTCGCTGTTTAGTGTGGGAACAAGTGTGTCTGTCTCCAATATTGTCCACACCAGTCTCCATCTAAACACAGCAGTGCGCTCTTATACGCACGGCGGGAAGCGAGGGAAAATGACGTCAAACCAAGCCCTTGGCTCCGTTTAATCCGAGGGGAAATCACCGCAGCAAAGTTTGTGTCGTAGGGCCGCCATGATTATCAAGCCAGACACCGCTAGTGCGCATGCGCCTGACTTCGTGTTGCCGAAAATGCATTAATAAATGAAGTTTTTTTTGTAATTAAAAGATTAGACAGTATTACTAACCGTCGAGAATTATCGCAAATTATCATTATACTGTTTGCTGTTACATCCCTTGTCCATTAACAAGTAAAAGAGCAAGGGCGGTCACGGCATGTGTTGGAATAATTGTAAGTAATCACCAAAAACTTTGTGTTGAAATGAGTTCCAGGCAAAAAGTCAAAAGCCTGTCTTTGAAACCAACCAAGAAGAAGGCTCGTAAAACTCCACAAGGACTTCAAAGCGGAGAGAACCAAGGATCTGCCCCATTTCCAGACGAACTCTTTTTGAAGTATTTTATAAACTCTTTTTGAACTATTTTATGGATCTATTTTTTAACTATTTTACGACCTCTTCTTTTGAACTGTTCGGTAACCAAAGGCAACGCTATTTACGACCCACTTCCCTCTGGAAGCAGCTGTGGTCAGGTGGGGGGAGAAAGTCAAATAAAGAAGGAGGAGTACAATCTTTTGGCAGAGCGTGAGTGACACTGTAAGAGGTTACAGGTCGACACGTTTTCTCCTCAATATTGAGTCCAAATTGAATTCTGCCTCTGTTTGATTCTTTGCCTCTTGTCTTGTTTAATAGATGCCATCAGTGTTTGAACCTGACAGCATGTTCTTGCCGCAAATGTTGGTCAATTTTTTTGGGCATTACGACAAATGACGAGGGCGGTCGCGGCAAATGCAGCGGTAAAATTTGAGCACTGTAACTGATTGGCATGAAACTAATTGTAGGTCGTGCCAATTGCCCACAAGAGCTTTCAATATTGCTCATGAAGACTACCCGGTAATTGTGTCATGAAACAGAATGTCTGCTTTGACAAAACAAACATACAGTACAAATGTTAAAAACGTTATTTGGACAAGGACTTGGCAAACAGAAGGCTACACGTGATGTTCTTTATCCCAGCAACAGTTCTCAGTCACGGTGGAGCTGTCATTATGATTGATCAAATATTGCCATTCCGATCGTTACTTTTATTATGTATGACATTACATAGCCCTCCAAAAATAATCTTTTTTATGACACTTGACGTAATAAGCACCAATTTGAACAGAACACTTTCCTTCTGAAAATAACACCTTCCTTCATTGACAGTCCAACACTTGATCTTTAAAATCATCACCAAACTCATGAGCTAATTTGCATGACCATTTCTGGATTATTGAGGTAGGAGTAGTGGGAGTCTTCTGCGCACAATTCACTGCAGGTGTGATTAATATTAAGAAGAGTTCCTAGAATTGTACGCAGCTTAGCTTTATAAATCAGAATTTTTTTGGACGTATGTACATTTTGCGGTTTTTGCTTGGGCAATGCTTTACACTGGGGGCAAGGATTGCTGACTAAGAAGTGGCTTTGCATTGTGGGGACGTTACCAGCTCGCGAGAATTATACAGTGCGTTGAGGATGCTTACGTTCACTTGTTGCTGTCAAATTTGCGGGACACAATTAGAATGTGTCCTCATCAACATGCATTACCACAATATAGCGATAGTTGTAAAAGCTCTGTTGTCAGCCAAATGTACATTATTTATATTATTGCAATCCTAATCCTCACCATATGCATGAGCTTTATAATGAGAAGGGAATGTGCAAGTGTACGCAGCATTGTTTTACAAATCTGAAATTATTTTGCGCACATACATATTGAAGTTTGTGCTTATGCAATGATTGACGCTGGAATCCACACAATGTTTTATAATTGAGTCCCCAGGTGTGTATTATGTGTGTTGAGAAGTGGAGTTGAGATGCAAACTGAGTAAGACATCAATTCACAGACAATCCCATTATAATGTGTTGTCTGTGTTCAACCCTTTTTCGATTACGCAAGCACCTCCTGGTACCCGAGCACCTCCAAAACCCTCAAATCTAAACTCCAAACATCCCAGAACAAGCTAGTCAGACTACTTCTAGACCTCCACCCCAGATCCCACCTCACTCCTACCCACTTCTCCAAAGTGGGCTGGCTCAGGGTGGAGGACAGAGTAAAACAACTTGCACTGAGCCTGGTCTATAAAATCCGCTACACCTCCCTGATACCGAAGTAAACAATCAAATGCAGATACTTTTTCTTATGCCTTATGATCTCTCTCTCTCTCTATATATATATATATATATATATATATCCTACCAAGTCAGACCTACACTGTTCCAATATCCATTTCTCTGTTCTCAATTGTTGATGACTGATGATAACAACCAAACCTAACCCCCACCCACCGGATTGTAAATAATGTAAATAATTCAATGTGATTATCTTGTGTGATGACTGTATTATGATGATAGTATATATCTGATAGTATATATCTGTATCATGAATCAATTTAAGTGGACCCCGACTTAAACAAGTTGAAAAACTTATTGGGGTGTTACCATTTAGTGGTCAATTGTACGGAATATGTACTTCACTGTGCAACCTACTAATAAAAGTCTCAATCAATCAATCAAGCGAGGTAATTTAATGTTTTTTAATTGCAATACTACTCTATACCTGTAATAATTTCTTAATGTGCACAACGGAAATTAAAATGTTTGATAACTGTGAGATGCGTTTTAGAGCTTTTTATGGGTATGTTTTAAACATGACTACAAAAACGTTTTATTTTATTTTAAACAGCATGGGCTGACTGTATTTTACAAGAATGAGAACCATCTTAGTGTACAGTACAGTTTCAAGGGACAATACTATAGAATAGTCAATGTACAGTGTGCAAAGCAGTCTAGATTTATTATCCTATGAAAATAGGTCATCACACAGCCATTATTGTCTGAATAGCTGGCAACATAAGTGAGTACGCCCACAGAGAACATCTCTAAACTGTACCCAATGTGTGAATAATTAGTGTAAGCCCCATTGTTATGTAGCACTGCTTTAGTCCTCTTGGACATGGAATTAACCATCATTGCACAGGTTGTTACTGAAACCCTTTTCTACTCCTCCATGTTGACACCTTGCACTCCTCCACTTTCTGTTTGAGAATACCCTACAGGTGTTTTATTACCTTCATCTTTCGACCCTCTAGCTGTTTGAATAACAATTTTCCTGTGTGCATAGTAGTCACCGTGTCTGCGTCCGTCTTGGTGACTTATTTGAAAAAGTTCTCTTCTTTTAGATTTTTTTCCACTATTATTGAAAACAGGCTAAACTAGTCTAAACTTTGGATTGCGTACACAAGAGCAAACATTCTGCTTTTACGAAGGGAATAATGCTCAGTTTTTGATTGGCACTGCAATTATGTAAAATATCGAGCAATAGCAGTTAGGGGTGTAACGGTACACAAAAATTTCGGTTCAGTACGTACCTCGGTTTAGAGGTCACGGTTCGGTTCATTTTTGGTACAGTAAGAAAACAACAAAATATAAATTTTTTGGTTATTTATTTACCAAATTTGTAAACAATGGCATAACATACATATACACACAGGGTCCATTGCCAGGGTTAATGTGGTCAACATATATAAAATAAAAACTAAATAAGATAAGGCTCAGAATGGTTTCTTAACAAAACCTTTCTACGTGTAAAGTGCTTTTTTTGATTGATTGAGACTTTTATTAGTAGATTGCACAGTACAGTACATATTCCGTACAATTGACCACTAAATGGTAACACCCCAATAAGTTTTTCAACTTGTTCACATTAATCAACATTAAACTGCCTCAAGTTATTGCTCAGATTAAATAAAATGACAAAACTTTTCTTCTACATATAAAAAGTGCAACATTAAACAGTTTCAAGTCAACTCAGCCTCAGATTAACTTTTCTTTTCCCCCCCTAGCCTGGCTAACTTGGCAGTAAGAGGATATATGGGCTCATTGTTCTTCCACCATAGAAGTGGGTCAAAATCTAGTTTTTAATGCAATATGGACTTATATCTGCTGCTATAAAAACATTTGTTATTGCTTTAGCCCTGCCTGACTCGCCGAGGAGAGGCTGCTTGAATGCGGTGGTGACGCTTCAAATGGGTTAGCATGTGTTATGAGAGTAGCGTATGTGTGTGTGTGGCCCTTCAATATGTGACAGCATGTGATGTGAGTGTGTGGGCGAGCGAGGTGAGGGAGCGGTAGCTGAGTGCGGGGAGTAGCTAGTGTTTTGTTGGATTGGCTGTGTGCAAGACCTCAATAAAGCCACGATTTGCAACTAATCGCCGGACTCGTCATTTACCCTGGAGTCCGGAGCTGTGGAGACCCACTGCCGGGTAGAGTGAAGGGTGTTGCCCCCGAGAATACATCGGCCCTGGAGGAGTGTCTCCCCTGCGCTCCTCGACTACGGTCTGGGAGCCGGAAGCAGGAAAGGTGCAACACATGTTTGACGTGTCGTCAGAAGCAGCTGCTGAACAATGTCGGAAAACCTCCGTCCTCCATTTTTGTATCGCATAGCCAGTGTTCCCAAACGGGAGATCTTAACGAGGCAGGAGGGTCTTACAGCGCTGGCTTTTACATGTTGTCCTAGCCCGGACGCTGCTAGCATGTGTACTCGTTGGGTACACCTCCGAACCGAACCGAAACCCCCGTACCGAAACGGTTCAATACAAATATACGTACCGTTACACCCCTAATAGCAGTGCAAAGATTCTATAGGAACTGCTACGGTTATTATTATTAATCTGTGCGTTTCCTCGCATTTTTTCGTTCGTAGTGAAAACCTACTAAAGTGAAATTACTTAAACACATTAGCTCACTCATTTGCGCCCCCTATATGTGGAAAACAGAACCTTAATCCTGTTTCACACTAAATTTGACGACAATATGCCAGGACAGACGAAAATGTCTCAATAACCAATGCTTGCAAACAAAGAAGTAGTGTGGAGTAGTGTGTCATATTTTGAAAACTCCTCCTAATGACTTTGACCACATGAGCCCAATTTAAAAACACAAGTACGAGACGGATTGGCGATGACACATTGCAAAGCATATTTGCCTTCGGCCGTATGCCACTTTGATGGTCAGTCTGACAATTCGCTGCCACAAAAACCTAAACCTTAGCAAGTCCACAAAGTCCGATCGTCATCATGATTGGTATTTATGATTAAAGCTGAAACATTGGTCACTTCCTCAATTAGTCACAGAGCCACCTAGCGGCAACAGGAAATTATTTTATTAAAAAGTTGACTTAATTGCTGAACCCCAGGCTAATTTGGGGCCCTAAGCAGAATTTTATTTTGAAGCCCGCAGTCCCCATTACAACATGTTTTCCCCAAACTTTTTTATTTATTACAAACTATTTTTATACTTTTTTAATCAAATTTGAGTTTCATTTGATGCATGTTTTGCACTAAAATAAATTAATGGAAAAGAAATTGTTCAATAATTATTTTTTGTGCAAAATAAGAAATTTAACAATGAAACCAAAGTTGCAAATGTTCCTGGCACAACAACTATCGGAGACAATATGAAAGTTTTGAGTTTATATGCGGTTATATTCTTATAAATGATGGACTAGGAATACGTTTGCAGTAACATTTCATATGAGATGCCCTGTCATGTATTAATTGACATTTTACATGCACTTATTCATGCAAAATGAGCCCCCTCAGGGCTATTGTATCTTGAGAGGTGAATTTTCTAATATAAAAATAATCATTTTTTTTCCGAGTGCAAAATACAAATCATTCCTTAAACTGTAAAAGCGTTTGGAGAACATTCGTACTTGATTCTTTTGTTCTTGCTTCTGGTGGGACAAATGTTCTTCCCTCTTCTTCTCAACTCTCAGCTGTTTGGCCTGCTCCAGCATCTGTTGATGGTTGGACACTGACTCCACCTAGTGGAGGAACAAGAGAACAAGGAGATGTTACAATATAGTATATCCCAAAAATAACCAAATGCCTCTGACGGAGTCGGGTTTCGCCTTTTTGGAATGGCTTTGGCGTGTAAGATCAACAGCCCATTACTTTGCTGGCTTATTACTACAACTTTACAAGCTGTGACATCCTTGTCAGGTCTACTGGAGAAGTTAAAAATATTTGACCAGGGTCATGTTTTCATTCCTCTTTGAATCCTAAAGCCAGACAAACATCGCACAAGCAAAGGGACCCCCTTGGAGGAGTTTGCTCACCCTCTTTTTCAGCCTCTCCACGCGTTTGATGAGCGGGCCTTTCTCCTCTTCCATTGCACTGATATCCTGTTGGGAAACACACAAAGCACGTTTTTAGCCAAAAAAAAGTATCAACACATATGAATGCATTCGATCTACATCGAAATTAGTTTTATCCAGACTTCTTTATAAATGTATCTTTAGTGTGTACATGCCTGTATTTTAACACAGTTACTTATTCTAACTTTTTTATTTTGTATCTATTAACTATTTAATCCAATTATACAATGAACAAAAACAACATTTTTGTTTTTGCTCCCATCTTTCATGAGTTGAACTCAAAGATCTAAAACTTTTACTATATACTCAAAAAACCAATTCCTCAAATAGTGTTCACAAATCTGTCTAAATCTGTGTTAGTGAGCACTTCTTCTTTGCCAAGATAATCCATCCCACCTCACAGGTGTGGCATATCAAGATGCTGATTAAACAGCATGGTTATAACACAGGTTTGTGCCTTAGGCTGCCCACAATAAAAGGCCACTCTGAAAATGTACAGGTTTATCACACAGCACAATGCCAGAGATGTTGCAAGTTTTGAGGGTGGTTTTTGAGGTTTGAGTTTGGCATGCTGACTGCAGGAATGTCCACCAGAGCTGTTGCCCGTGAATTGAATGTTCATTTCTCTACCATAAGCTGTCTCCAAAGGCGTTTCAGAGAATTTGGCAGTACATCCAACTGGCCTCACAACCACACCAACCCAGCACACAGCTGCTGCAACAATTAGTTTGCATAAACTGTCAGAAACCGTCTCAAGGAAGCTCATCTGCATGCTCGTCGTCCTCATCGGGGTTCCGACCTGACTGCAGTTTGTCGTCGTAACCGACTCGAGTGGGCAAATGCTCACATTTGATGGCATCTGGCACATTAGAGAGGTGTTCTCTTCATGGATGAATCCTGTTTTTTTCACTGTTCCAGGGCAGATGGCAGACAGCTCGTGTGGCGTTGCTGATGTCAATGTTGTGAATCAAGTGGCCCAAGGTAGGGGTGGGGTTGTGGTATGAGCAGGCGTATGTTATGGACAACGAACGCAAGTGCATTTTGTTGTTGGCATTTTGAATGCAGAGATACCATGACGAGATGCTGAGGCCCGTTGTTGTGCCATTCACATGAGACCATCCCCTCATGTTGCAGCACGACAATGCATGGCTCCATATTGCAAAGCTGCACATTTCAGAGTGGCTTTTTACTGTGGAGAGTCTAAGGCACAGCTGTGCAATAGTCACGCTGTATAATCAGCATCCTGATATGCCACACCTGTGAGGTGGGATGGATTTTCTTGGTAAAGAAATGCTCACTAACACAGATTTAGACTAATTTGTGAACAATATTTGAGAGGAATAGGTCTTCTGTTTATATAGTAAAATAATTTTTACATCTTTGAGTAAAATGAGAGCAAAAACAAAAGTGTTGGGTTCATTATTTGTTCAGTATATTACTCCCTTTCATATTTTCTTATGGTATTTTTAACAACACCTTTACTTGTTCTTACATTACTGCTTAATTTAGAGCCACCATGTAGTTGTCTATTTCTGTCAAAAATATTTCCCCTCTATCACTCATTATCTATTAATATTTATTCACGTACCCTATATTCTTACTTTTATTCCGTTATGTTATCTTTATTTTAACATCTTTGTGTTTTACTTTACATTAAAATTGCACAAGCTATTGTCCATTTCTGTTATCTTGAAACTCATATTTGCCTATTAGATTTGTAATTCTTTAATACCTTAGGTCTATAACTCATAATACAATTATCAGCTCATTTTAAAAGGTTTATTCAGTTTTATTATTTCTAATATGGGATACACTGTACTTCTCTATCACCGCACTTATTTATTCCTTTATTTATTATTTTTAATTAAATTATATTTGTGGACGGCGTGCCATCAACTTGAGGGTTCCAGGTTCGATCCCAGCTTCTGCTTTTCCAGTCATGTCCGTTGTGTCCTTGAGCAAGACACTTCACCCTTGCTCCTGATGGGCCAGGTTAGCGCCTTGCGTGGCAGCTCCCGCCATCAGTGTATTTATGTGTGAACGTGGAAATAGTCTCAAAGCACTGTGAGTACCCTGAAGGTAGAAAAGCGCTATACAAGTATAATCCAATTACCGTTCTATTTTTTGCTATTTATTGTAATTTTTTTTATTGAAAAGGTGTTTACAATAACTAATAACCGTACTACTACACTTTGTATCCTCTTCTTTTCCTTTTTTTTTTTTTTAAATGACTATTATACTGTATGTTAAACACAGAAAGTGAACATCTTATCAGTAACTGCAGAGACATGTACGATTAAATTAACTTTCCGTCAATGATTTAAGTAAAAAAAAATATTAATATTCTGGCTGAATCAATAATTGCAATTAAGAGTCAAAAAGACTTATTCTTTCAAGTTCCATTTTACCCTTCTAATTTCTGCTGTGGAGAAGCCTGACGTTCTGAGCTGCTCACACTCCTTGTGGTTTGTCTTAAATGATTCCACCAGTTCTTCATACTAGGAACACAGATATAATATGCATTAGCTCGTTTGCTGCTGAGGTTTCACTTTGCCTTACAGTTTGTGTGGAAAAACCTGATGATTGGTGTCACTGATGACATCATCGGCCAGGAACTCTGCAGGGACATCAAGTTTAACGAGAAAGCGAGCCAGGTAAGCCCTTTTCTTCAGCTCTGGGACTCTCTGCAGCAGCCAGTGTAGAATGGGATGCACTGCCGGTTTGCTGCCAATCACCAGACCTTGTCTGAAGCCGCTCCTGATGTAAGCAAAGCAATATGTTGTGTATGACCATGCAAATGCGTGACATACATACACCGTTCTACCTATAAAACACGAGTGTCAGAACCTGCCTGCCACATTATTTTATGTGGCCCGTACAAGCCTAGAAACAATGTGCACCAATAACGCACTTCAACTATATTGCCAAATGCATTTGTTCTTTTAATTTTGATGGGAATTTTTTTTTTATATCTTCCAAGTTTTATACTTATCTGATCATGACACAAGATATTCCAAAACATTTTTGTTATAAAAAATAAATACCTAAATTAGGGGTGTTGTGATACAACTTTATCACTTCCGCTACGATTATTATTTGAGCCTTGAGTATGGACCGGTGCATCTAGGTGGTTATATTTTTTGCGCCGGGCAGTGTAAAAAAAAAAGTGCTTTTAACCCTTGTGTAATGTTCATATTGTTGTTACTCAGCCAGCGTTTGTGGCTCTGATGGACCCCTTGCATTTTGTGGCTTTTAACGCCTCACAATCAAACACTTTTATGTTAAAATACTGAACAGATGTTTACCTTATCCCAATAAACATCTGTTCAGTATTTTAACATAAAAGTGTTTGATTGTGAGGCGTTAAAAGCCACAAAATGCAAGGGGTCCATCAGACCCACAAACGCTGGCTGAGTAACAACAATATGAACGTTGCACGGAAAATTTCTCTGCCAGTTTCTGCATCCCACAGGGATTCTTCTTTTGTGTTTCTGCACCTGCGGTTCCCACACAAGGTTGCAACATTGTTTGTCAACACTGTCTGCTCTCATTTTCTCGCACATTTGACCCTCTGATGTTCTGTGTACCTACACTCTGTCCTCCTCCTGTCTAGGCCTGCTGTGTGTGTGTGTGTGTGTGTGTGTGTGTGTGTGTGTGTGTGTGTGTGTGTGTGTGTGTGTGTGTGTGTGTGTGTGTCCTAAATATACTCCTCCCCTGGTTAAGAGGGGAGGAGTATATTTACAGCTAGAATTCACCAAGTCAAGTATTTCATATATATATATATATATATATATATATATATATATATATATATATATATATATATATATATATATATATATATAAGAAATACTTGACTTTCAGGGAATTCTAGCTATACATATATATATTTATTTTATTATATATATATATATATATATAATAAACCTTGAGACCTCCGAATTCGGGAGATGAGGGGGCCGGGGGGTGTTGGGGGCGTGGTTGCTTGGGCGGGGTTGAGGTGCAAGCAGCATACACCTTCCCCTTTCGAGCTGTCCTGGATGAAATTAAATTATTTTTTCCAATCATTTTGGAACTTGCAAGCGTATTTCTTCTTCTTACTCGTCGTCGCCATGTCTCTTCTTCGTTCTTCTGCTTTGTCTCCTTCTTGTTGTGTGTGCAGTTGTGCACTGAGCTCCAAAAGCCGTAGATGTTATTGTAGTGTCCCGGGTGAGTTAGTGCTGTAAGGGATTCTGGGTATTTGTCCTGTTGTGTTTATGTTGTGTTACGGTGCGGATGTTCTCCCGAAATGTTTTTGTCATTCTTGTTTGATGTGGGTTGACAGTGTGGCGCATATTTGTAACAGTGTTAAAGTTGTTTATACGGCCACCGTCAGTGTGACATGTATAGCTGTTGACCAAGTATGCATTGTGTGTGCTTGAAATTAATGTTATCATTAAACCAGTTAAAAGATCATACAACGTGTCAGCATTTCTTGACATCTTCGAGTAAAGACCATTGTTAAACCCGTCCAACGCTACATTATTATGTGACTGGGTCGGCACGCTGTTTATGTGGAGGAAAAGCGGATGCCTGGACAGCATGCGGCTATTAAGGGGTGACGGTTTCAGGTGAGAGAGGACGCTAAAGGCAGTGCCTTTAAGGCACGCCCCCAATATTGTTGTCCGGGTGGAAATCGGGAGAAATTCGGGAGAATGGTTGCCCCGGGAGATTTTCGGGAGGGGCACTGAAATTCGGGAGTCTCCCGGGAAATTCGGGAGAGTTGGCATTTTGGCAAGTATGGTGGGTGGGTGGGTGTTGTACACAGAACATCAATTTCCACACTTCTATTTTATATGTAATAGAAATGTGTAGGGGGGGTGTATGGTGTGTGGTCATTAAATATGTATTCTGATCATACTTGCCAACCTTGAGACCTCCGATTTCGGGAGGTGGAGGGGGGGGCGTGGTTGGGGGTGTGGTTAAGAGGGGAGGAGTATATTTACAGCTAGAATTCACCAAGTCAAGTATTTCATATATATATATATATATATATATATATATATATATATATATGTATGTGTGGGGAAAAAAATCACAAGACTATTTCATCTCTACAGGCCTGTTTCATGAGGGGGGGTTCCCTCAATCATCAGGAGATTTATATATATATATATATATATATATATATATATATATATATATATATATGTATGTATTTATTTATTTTATTATATATATATATATATATATATATATATATATATATATATATATATATATATATATATATATATATATATATATATATATAAATAAATAAGAGAAATATTTGAATTTCAGTGTTCATTTATTTACACATATACACACACATAACACTCATCTACTCATTGTTGAGTTAAGGGTTGAATTGTCCATCCTTGTTCTATTCTCTGTCACTATTTTCTAACCATGCTGAGTGAACACCCTCTCTGATAATGCATTCTGCTTCGTCTCCTTGTTGTGTGCGCAGTTGTGCACTGCACTCTCTAAAAGCCGTAGATGTTATAGTCACATATGCATGTACAGTTGATGGCAGTATTGTCCTGTTTAAGAGTGTCACAACATTGCTGTTTACGGCAGACGAACTGCTTTACGGTAGACGAAAACGTGACTGCTGTTGTTGTGTGTTGTTACCGCGCTGGGAGGACTTTAATGAAACTGCCTAACAATAAACCCACATAAGAAACCAATAACTCGCTCTCAATCATTCTACAGTTATAACGTGATTGGGCAGGCACGCTGTTTATATTGTGGGAAAGCGGACGTGAAAACAGGCTGTCGACACGTCACTCAGGTCCGCCTGAATTTCGGGAGATTTTCGGAAAATCCGGGAGGGTTGGCAAGTATGATTCTGATATATGTTCTTCACAGAAAATGACCCAAAGTAAGTGAGTCTCAGTTTGAAAAATTAATTAATTGTATCGTTTTATTTATGAATGCTGAACTGCAGTACTTACAGGTCAGCCTGGTTGCCAGGAGGTTTGTATTTTAGCATCCCGAGCAGAGAACACATCCTCTTGGCGGTTTGTTCAGGCATTTCCTCGCGAATATCAATAGCTTGCTGGGAAAAAAAGAGAAGTATTTATTAATTACTAACATGGCGGCAGTCACTTAAGTGAAATAAAACCTTTGCTTACCTTCGGGTCGACCTCGGCTAGGACGTCATTTAATACCTGAAGCAACTGCATCGGCTCGAGCGAGTCAAACGTGATGAGATTAAAGTTCTTCCTGAACGGATCTTTGTTCAGTTGCTCGACGATGAATTTCAACTGCTCGCTCATTTTGTCGCGATTATTTTTGACTTTTTTTGACCAACGGGAGATTTCCGTCCTCGGCTAACACGAGCTAGCAAAACATCCACTGTATCGTGATGCGTTCATGTTCCTAAGAGACGTCGGAATTTGTTGCTCCCTTTTATCTACCATTCACTGTGTGTCCTCACAGACCTCTTTCAAGCCTGACATCATACGTTAAAAGTGCGTCTCCACTTTTTCATCTACATTCAAGACGATAACTGGTTATATTTTTCTAAAAACACAATAATAATACATCGCATAATTCGTCAATATAACAGCCTGCAAAATTAGAAATGTATCCAAACAAACTTTTTTTTTATACATGCTTAAAATATACTGAATAGCCCAGCAAGTGATATGTGTCTGTTTTCACCAAATTAGATGACGATGTGGGAGGGGAACTTGGAAATGTCAGAAATCCCAACTTTCAAGGATAACAGGAACGCATCACGCTTATTTCGCGTTGTTCCAGTTACCGTGGATACTAACAGAGTGGGCGATACTACAAACTTTACTATCGACTTGATACCAAATAACTGCTGCACAGGATAATTATTGTTTTTTCTTTAATTTCCTTTGTTTATCATTGTTATAATAATAATAAAATTAAAACACCGGATACATATTTTAGGCAACCCCGGTATTTGTGATCAATTTAAAAGTGTATAAATACAACATAAGATAATGGAAAATGTATTCCTTATTCCCCTTTCCTACATACACTTAAGAAAAAATGGTGCAAAAATAAGTAGCCTAAATAAAAAGGAAAACCAATTGGCTCTCATTCAAATTTTTTGGGTTTTTGAGTTAAAAACGATATGACTTTAATAATGCCAACAATGTAATAATATAAACAATACAACATTTTGAAAATGTACTTTTGTTTATAGTATAACAAAGGTCTTAACTCATTCTCCTTCTATGCCACATCAATATGGAATGCACTCCCAACAGGTGTAAAAGAAAGGGCATCTCTATCCTCCTTCAAAACCGCACTAAAAGAACACCTCCAGTCAACTTCAACCCCAGACTAACACCCTCCCCCCACCACATCCCACCTCCCCGGATTGTAAATAACCAAATGTAAATAATTAAATGTATATACTTGTTCTTATGCTTTCTGAACTCACTATGTTCACTGCTCACTGTTCATATACTACCAAGTCAGACCTACACTATTTCAATGTCCATTTCTCTGATGATGCAATTGTTGATGACTGAAGTGCTGATATCAACCAAACCCTCCTCATCCCACCCCCCGGATTGTAAATATTGTAAATAATGTAAATAATTCAATATATATACTCTGATGATTAACTTGTGTGATGACTGTATTATGATGATAGTATATATTTGTACCATGAATTGATTTACGTGGACCCCGACTTAAACAAGTTGAAAAACGTATTGGGGTGTTACCATTTAGTGGTCAATTGTATGGAATGTGTACTATACTGTGCAATCTACTAATAAAAGTTTCAATCAATCAATCAATCAATGATAAATGATAAATGGGTTGTACTTGTATAGCGCTTTTCTACCTTCAAGGTACTCAAAGCGCTTTGACACTACTTCCACATTTACCCATTCACACACACATTCACACACTGATGGAGGGAGCTGCCATGCAAGGCGCTAACCAGTACCCATCAGGAGCAAGGGTGAAGTGTCTTGCTCAGGACACAACGGACATGACGAGGTTGGTACTAGGTGGGGATTGAACCAGGGACCCTCAGGTCGCGCACGGCCACTCTTCCACTGCGCCACGCCGTCTCAATCAAAGGTTATATGCAATCTGTTGCTGTGTTCCTTAATTTTAGTGTACATAAATGAAGGTGTGTGTTGCTGAGCCCGACCTGGACATAGTCAGGACTGGACTTGGTTTTAAGAACCCTTTAAACCACAGGTGTCAAACTCAAGGCCAAATCTGGCCCGCCACATAATTTTATGTGGCCCGCGAAAGCCTAGAAATAATATGCGTTAATAAAATGCTTAATCAGTCAATCAATCAATCAATCAATGTTTATTTATATAGCCCTAAATCACAAGTGTCTCAAAGGGCTGCACAAGCCACAACGGCATCCGCGGTAAAGAGCCCATATAAGGGCAAGGAAAAACTCACAACCCCAATGGAACGTCGATGATTAATATTTTTTCATTCTTATTCTTATTCTTATTCTTATTTATTTCCCTTTTGACATTAAAAATCATGTACTGCATGCAGTTGCATATATTTTAAAATGCAATATTATCAACATCAAAATATTATATTATCATGTATTGCAAAAATATTTTTTGGTAAAATAAAGATAAATGCTTTACTTAAATATCTGCTTGACTTATGATTTCAAAACAAATTATCAATCAAATTGGAGACTGTAAAATTGAGAATAGATTTTACGGTTAAATTCAGTTTTTTACCGTAAAATCAACTTTGGTACTGTTTTTTTCCATATACAGTAAGACACTAAAACATTAAAAAACAAACAAAACATTGAAACAACAAGATTTCATGGTAAAAAAAACAACAACTGGCAGCTCTGTTGCTTGAAATTTTCTGCTAAAAACAGTGGTATTGTTTTTCCATTCCATTCCATTTGTAAAAAATGTTTATATGCTTTAAAAAAAAAAACACTGCTTTTACTGTAAAATTCTGGTGACTGAGCTACCAGTTTTTAAAGTACAATTTTAAGATTTTTTTTGCAGCTTATGTAAAAAAAATATTGTTCATGTATTATATATATGTACATGTATATTCATATTTTACTCATTGTTAAATGCGGCACTCTGAGGGCAACCATAACTGCGATGTGGCCCTCAATGAAAACGAGTTTGACACACCTGCTTTAAACAATCGAATTTCATTGATAACCTGGTCTGGTGAAGATAATGTCCTTTATTTAAAAAAATAAAAAATTAAAGGGAATAAGCGCTAGAAAATGAATGGATGGATGGAAAAAAGAAACTAAAATAAAATCTAAAAACTTACATAGAAACTTGTAATTAATGAAAATGAGTAAAATCCTTAGCCTTCCCGGTAAGGTTTATTCAGGTGTACTGGAGAGGAGGCTACGCCAGATAGTCGAACCTCGGATTCAGGAGGAACAGTGTGGTTTTTCGTCCTGGTCGTGGAACTGTGGACCAGCTCTATACTCTCGGCAGGGTCCTTGAGGGTGCATGGGAGTTTGCCCAACCAGTCTACATGTGCTTTGTGGACTTGGAGAAGGCATTCAACTGTGTACCCCAGGAAGTCCTGTGGGGAGTGCTCAGAGAGTATGGGGTAACGGACTGTCTGATTGTGGCGGTCCGCTCCCTGTATGATCAGTGTCAGAGCTTGGTCCGCATTGCCGGCAGTAAGTCGGACACGTTTCCAGTGAGGGTTGGACTCCGCCAAGGCTGCCCTTTGTCACCGGTTCTGTTCATAACCTTTATGGACAGAATTTCTATGCGCAGTCAAGGCGTTGAGGGTATCTGGTTTGGTGGCTGCAGGATTAGGTCTCTTCTTTTTGCAGATGATGTGGTCCTGATGGCTTCATCTGGCCAGGATCTTCAGCTCTCACTGGATCGGTTTGCAGCCGAGTGTGAAGCGACTGGGATGAGAATCAGCACCTCCAAGTCCGAGTCCATGGTTCTCGCTCGGAAAAGGGTGGAGTGTCATCTCCGGGTTGGGGAGGAGATCTTGCCCCAAGTGGAGGAGTTCAAGTACCTCGGAGTCTTGTTCACGAGTGAGGGAAGAGTGGATCGTGAGATCGACAGGCGGATCAGTGTGGCGTCTTCAGTAATGCGGACGCTGTATCGATCCGTTGTGGTGAAGAAGGAGCTGAGCCGGAAGGCAAAGCTCTCAATTTACTGGTCGATCTACGTTCCCATCCTCACCTATGGTCATGAGCTTTGGGTTATGACCGAAAGGACAAGATCACGGGTACAAGCGGCCGAAATGAGTTTCCTCCGCCAGGTGGTGGGTCTCTCCCTTAGAGATAGGGTGAGAAGCTCTGTCATCCGGGGGGAGCTCAAAGTAAAGCCGCTGCTCCTCCACATCGAGAGGAGCCAGATGAGGTGGTTCGGGCATCTGGTCAGAATGCCACCCGAACGCCTCCCTAGGGAGCCGTTTCGGGCACGTCCGACCGGTAGGAGACCACGGGGAAGACCCAGGACACGTTGGGAAGAACCCCCCACCCCCTCCACATCCCACACCCCGGGTTGTAAATAATTCAATGTATATACTCTGATGATTAACTTGTGTGATGACTGTATTAAGATGACAGTATATATTTGTACCATGAATCGATTTAAGTAGACCCCGACTTAAACAAGTTGAAAAACTTTTAGTGGTCAATTGTACGGAATATGTACTGTACTCTGCAATCTACTAATAAAAGTTTCAATCAATCAATCAATCAAAGATTATGTCTCCCGGCTGGCCTGGGAACGCCTCGGGATCCCCGGGAGGAGCTGGACGAAGTGGCCATGGGGAGAGGGAAGTCTGGGCTTCCCTGCTTAGGCTGCTGCCCCCGTGACCCGACCTCGGATAAGCGGAAGAAGATGGATGGATGGACTTACATAGAAACTTGTAATCAATGAAAATGAGTCAAATTAACTGCTAAAGATTAGTACTACTAGTGGACCAGCAGCACACACAATCCTGTGTGCTTCACGGACTCTATCCCTTGCAGACTGCATTGATATATATTGTAGGAACCAGAATATTAATAACAGAAGGAAACAACCCTTTTGGGTGAATGAGCATATTCTCTTCTGCTCGCTAGTGTTACCATATCTGAGTTGTTGTGCAGAAATATGGGGAAATAACTACAAATGTGCGCTACATTCGCTAACCGTGTTACAAAAAAGATCAATTAGAATCGTACATAATGTTGGCTATAGAGAACATACAAACCCTTTATTTATTGAGTCAAAAATATTAAAGTTCGGTAATTTGGTAAAATTGCAAACAGCTAAAATTATGTGGAATTAAATGATGGAATGGATTAAGTAATGAAGTTAAATATTGTACTGATATGATCCAGTTTAAGAGGTTGTTCAAATGAATGGTGTTTACAAAGTACAAAGAAGAAGAATCATGAGAAATACTTTCAACCTTATTGAAATTAAGATATTCTTCATCTCAGTCTGTTAATAATGACTGAATTAATTAATTACATATTACAAAACTGTTGTGTATACCAATTCACAGATGTTATTTTATTATATGAAAAGGTCAGTAAATGATTCTATATATTTGTAAACGCTCTGAAGTGGGAAAGGGGTAGGATTAAATAAGCTTTGCTTCTTCCTACTCCTTTTCGGACATGATGTAAAGTGAAATGATATGAAACTGTGTGATGTATTATGCTGTAAGTGTGTTCATGTTCGAAATAAACTAAAGAAAGAAAGAAAGAAAGAGTGTGAATGAGTCACAATGGGGGGGGGGGGGTATTTGGGTGTAAGTTTATCTTGAGTTTTTTATGTTGATTTAAGAATTAAAAAAACCTAAAAAATAAATAAAAACAACACAAACACGCAAACATTCGTGACAATATATACATACCGAAAATGTACCCTTATAGTCATGCTGGTATTTATCCCACACGGTGTTGGTATCGAATACATCGATAACTGTACCGATCATTCCCCCGCCCCCTGGATACCATGGGCATGGAGCAGGTCGGTTGCTAACAGAAAGAAGCTTCAAAGGAGGGCTCTGTTTGCGCATGCGCGTTTAAACTACGTTGGGCGTAAATAGTTGTGTATTTGGCAATGCTGACAAAAACATGGGACAGATAACGCGATAGAAAGTAACGACGATATCGGTGAGTACAAAACTGCCAAGAGAGGCATTTCTGCACAGCGTGAACGCGTTCTGCTGAACTTTTGAACCTTTTCTTCCAACTCTGCTTTAAAATTTAAAATAACGCGTGGAACTTTCTAGTACAGCGTGGAGGAGGACTCACAATGCGGTGTTGTTTTCCCACCCAAGAGAAAAAAAGCGAGATTGGTGTTCAAGGAAGTGAATATTGACGTTTTTTTTAATCCACCTGACTTATTTTCTCTTCTCGTTTGAGTCAACCACCTTTGACATTGATTTGTCTTTTACGAGAAACCTAGTCGTTATGTTTTTCTTCTAATTTTAGAGTAATCCCGAATCACACAACCATGCCCCGCCTCCTGGAGCTGCTCTGACGGGGAGGCAGAGCACCATCGAGCCTTCAGTCAGTCTGACAGCAAGCATAGAGGACATAACATCTCCAGAGGATAGACCATCGAAAGGAAAGCTCCATATTTCTTGCCAAAAGAACTGGACAGATGTTTTTTGTGAGTAAAGACACCTAAAGTGGATCCTTCCTTTAACCTGACCACTATGGGGCTCTTAAATAACCAACATTTAAATTCGGCATATCCCTCGGATGTCTTTTTGGTTTGTACTCTTCACTGAATAGTGTCTTGTCTGGTTGCTAACCATGGTGGAACCGGTGGGGTTTATCGACGCTTGGAGAACCCAGTTCCCCGAATCGGATCCACCGTGCATGGAGCTCAACTCTTTAGGAGCGATCGAACAGGAGCTGGTCAAATGCAAGACGTCCATCAGACACTTGGAGAAGGAGGTAAACAAAGAGCGCTTTCGGATGATCTACCTGCAGACTCTCCTCGCCAAAGAGAAGAAGTCTTACGACGGGCAACGGTGGGGTTTTAAAAGGCCGGCGCAGGCAAGTGACGGGGACGTTTGCGGCGGTCCGGATGGTCACAAAAAGGAAGCGGAACAGACGCAGACAGGACCCGGCAAGACCGCGAAATGGACACCGCATCCAGAGGGAGAGGCCGAGGGTGCCAAATCGAAGGGTCGGGCGTCACCTTTTCGCCCGGAGTCAGACATTTCGGAATTCCCAGTCGGGCCGGGTTCTGTTGCAGCTCTGCGATCCAACTTTGAGCGCATCAGGAGAGCCAATTCTCACGCGTCCGGAGATGGCCGAGCGTCGTCGGTGATGGGAGAGCCGGAAAAACCCTTCTACGTTAACATGGAGTACCATTACGAGCGAGGACTGGTCAAAGTGAACGACAGGGAGGTCTCGGACAAGATCAGCACACTCGGTTGCCAGGCCATGCAGATGGAGCGTAAGAGGTCTCTTCATTCCATACCAGGGAACCTTTCGGCCACTACAGGGGACATAAGCAAGTGTTTCCAACGGGGCAGGTCTACGGAGGGGAACTACAGCTATAATGGGATATATGATGAACCTGAGGAACACTTCTTGAAAGACTGTGCTGCCCGTTCTACCGGAGGAACGTCTGAGCCACAGGCAGCTGAGTGCCCGCCGTATGCTAGTGTGTATGTTGGGGGTATGATGGCTGCTGAGCGGGAGACAAGAGTAATCCACATTAAAGACCACAGCATAGAGGAAGACACACACCTTACATGGCCAAGGCACTCCTGCTCCCCTGGCAGCTTTGACGATGTTGGAGAAGGATACACTCCAGACTGTAGCTCCAACGAGAACCTGACATCCAGCGAAGAGGACTTCTCCTCAGGCCAGTCCAGCCATGTCTCTCCCAGCCCCACTGCCTATCAGATGTTCAGGGAGAAAAGTCGCTCACCGTCCCAGCAGTCCTGCGACAGCAGCAGTCCGCCCACACCTCTCTCCCTAAAGCGTCTGAGGCAGCAGGTGGGTCTGACTGACGCGGCCATCAGAGTACATAAGACGGTCCAACCCTGGCCCAGTGATGGGGACTCCACCGTGTCCAGCAGAACCTCCCATGACAACAGTATTCAAGGAGATCTGGGTATGTCTGGAATGCACACACACACACTCTCCACTTTCCAAACAACACATGTTTATACTCTACGGCAGGGGTCGGCAACCCAAAATGTTGAAAGAGCCATATTGGACCACAAATACAAAAAAGTAATTGGTCTGGAGCCGCAAAAAATTGAAAGACTTATATAAGTCTTATAATGATGGCAACACATGATGTAAGTGTCTATATTACAGTGACGTGCGGTGAGGTTGATGGCTGGTGAGGCACTGACTTCATCACAGTCAGATTTACAAACATATGAACCCTAAAGAGTATCTTATTCACCATTTGATTGGCAGCAGTTAACGGGTTATGTTTAAAAGCTCATACCAGCATTCTTCCCTGCTTGGCACTCAGCATCAAGGGTTGGTATTGGGGGTTAAATCACCAAAAATGATTCCCAGGCGCGGCGCCACTGCTACCACTGCTCCCCTCACCTCCCAGGGGGTGATCAAGGGGATGGGTCAAATGCAGAGGACAAATTTCATTACACCTAGTGTGTGTGTGACAATCATTGGTACTTTAACTTAACTTTAACTTTACACATACAAACTGTAGCACACAAAAAAGCACATTTAATAAAAAAAACGTTATTATGGTCTTACCTTTACTTAGAAATTAAGTCCATGCGCCGCAACTAAAGCCCTCACTTAAACTTTCCACGTGCAAGATTGAATCTATTTAAAAAAGTGTAACCGAGGGTTTATAAATGTCGCCTATACTGTATGAAACTACAAAATAACAAACATGGAGGCTCCAGTTTACACGAGGACCACTTTATTACCTTCTTTCAAAAACCTCCGCAATGTGTCATCACTTCCGCTCTTAGCGCCTTCAAAATAAGAGCTCAAGGCATATACTGTATAACAGCGCATAACAGGAACTTAACATCACAAAGAGGAAAGCCCATGAAAATAGGTTACAAAAGTTATTTAATAAGAAGCCAAAAAGTGCAAAAACAATAATGTTCGTGTTGGAGGAGTTGTGAATTAGGTACACCTGCATTCTGCAGGTGTATCTAATGTTGTGTCCCTGCAGTCATTCACAACTCCTCCAACACCAACATTATTGTTTTTGCACTTTTTGGCTTCTTATGAAATAATTTTTAAAAATAGATTCAATCTTGCACGTGGAAAGTTTAAGTGTGGGCTTTAGTTGATATAACAATTCTACGGCGGGGGTGCAGGAGGCGAGCCTCAGCCAGTGCGTCTTTTGCAGCCGTTTTATGATCGCTCAGCACAAGAAATACTTTACACACATACAGTTGTTGACAAAATACACTGTACATTATATACCTCAGCTAACTAAACTATGGAAATGTATAATATAGTTCATATAGCAATACAGTCTCACTGCACAGCAGGCCAGCAGTTAGCCGAGTCATTGCGCAATCCATATTGCGGTACTGAGTGACGTGCCTCAACTGGCTGCTGTTCACCGCACCGTCTCTTCTCAGTATTTGAACGGCAAATGTGAAAATTCAGCGATTTTGAATAAAAATAATCTAAAACTGGTGAAGTTAAATGGAAAATAACTTTATAGTATAATCACTGGATACATATAACAATTTAATTTTTAAATTTTTTTCTTTTTACATTTTTTTTCTTTCCATGACTGCACGTCACTGCTATATTAGCCTACTATCAAAATGACTTTAAAAGTCTGATATAAGTGTTATAATGATGGCAACACATGATGTAAGTAACTAATTAACTATATTAGCCTACTATCAAAATGACTATGCTGACGCAAATCTTCGTTGACAGAAATGTTGAAATGTAATATTTATTCTACACATTTTTACAACATTGGAAAACATTAGTAAAACTTCTCCCTCCACCCCAGATCACACCTCACTCCTACCCACTTCTCCAAAGTGGGCTGGCTCAGGGTGGAGGACAGAGTAAACAACTTGCACTGAGCCTAGTCTATAAAATCCGCTACACCTCCCTGATACCGAAGTACATGTCAAACTACTTCCTTAACGTAAATGACCGCCATAACCACAACACCAGGGGGAGCTCCACTAACCACGTTAAACCCAGATTCCGATCTAACAAAGGTCTTAACTCATTCTCTTTCTATGCCACATCAATGTGGAATGCACTCCCAACAGGTGTAAAAGAAAGGGCATCTCTATCCTCCTTCAAAACCGCACTAAAAGAACACCTCCAGGCAACTTCAACCCTAAACTAACACCCTCCCTTCCTCATCATACCTCCTCGGAATGTAAATAATCAAATGTAAACAATCAAATGTAGTCATTTTGTCTTATAATTTCTGATCTCTCTCTCTGTGTCCAATACTTGCTGTACATATGTACCAAGTCAGACCTACACTGTTCCAATGTCATTTTCTCTGATGATGCAATTGTTGATGACTGAAGTGTTGATTCCAACCTAACTTAACCCCTCCTCCCTCCATTTCCCACACCCCGGATTGTAAATAATTCAATTTATATACTGTGATGATTATCTTGTGTGATGACTGTATTATGAAAATAGTATATATCTGTATCATGAATCAATGGACCCCGACTTAAACAAGTTGAAAAACTTATTCGGGTGTTACCATTTAGTGGTCAATTGTACGGAATATGTACTTCACTGTGCAATCTACTAATAACATTTTCAATCAATCAATCAATCAATCAATCAATCAATCAATTCTCAGAGGGTGAGATAACTCCTGGAAATGACTTTCTTAGAATGGCCAAAGGTATAGATGTGTGTGTCCAAGTTAAAGGAAACGACAGACTGTCTTCTTCTCAGGGATTTATTACGATCTTTGCAAGCTGGGTTACGTTTGCTGTGGTCTGGAACACATGGCACTCAAAAAACTATCAGAAATGTAGCCAATATTACATACAGATAATGTGTCATGAAACAAATATAAATTAAATACACAAAGGACATAAGTAAAGGAAATTAAATGAGCTCAAATATTCCTGATTAGCACTCCATAACAAGCCGATAACATCAACAAAGCTCACCTTTGTGCATTCACGCACAGTATAAAACCTTTGGTGGACAAAATGAGACAAAGAAAGAGTGGCATAAAACACGTCTTTCTGTGGCAGCGTCGGAGAAAGTTATACATGTAAACAAGCTGTTCAGTCACAGTCCACAAAACGGTGAGTTCAAATACTCTCATTAGTGAAGCACAAACATATTAAACAGTGGGCTTTCTAACAATTAGGAAGGTTTGTGTCATGTTTGTCCTCCTACAGAAACCATATTCAAACAAAAAAAAATGTTCATCCTATTTTTTCTTCCATTTCCATACTTTTTTGAAAAAGCTCCACGGAGCCACCAGGGCTCCGCTAAAGAGCCGCATATGGCTCAAGAGCCGCAGGTTGTTGACCCCCGCTCTACGGCACACTAAAAAACAAATGTCACAAAATGACATAGTGTATACTAAAATAATATTGAGCATTGTCGAGTGGGAAAGCATACTGTAAACAGGATTAACATGCCATAGTGACTACACTGTTGCATAGTGAATATTTTAGCCCTTTCAAAGCTATAATTGTTATATTCCTTTACTGTTACTCAAGAAACAAGCGTCTTTATAATATTTACTCTTATCCAGTAGCACAAATGAATACATTTTCACACCAACAGTAAACCATCAAAGTCCCCTCTTTATGATGATATTAAGATCATCAATGTAGAAAAGTGTACATTACATACAGTGAACATTTTTAATTTCAAGGCTTCAGTTTCCAAACATGCATACAATACAATTACAATGTAATGCATCACATATTTCCAGTTGTTTTATTACAGCACATCCAAACAGTAGTAGGAAGAAGCAGAGCATATTTAATCTGGCCCCCTTTTTTTTTTGTTTATATATCATAGCAGTTTTATCCTTTTTCTTTGTTCCCAGTTTGTAACAGAATAGTCAATAAATAATCATGCCACAAGTAAATAAACAAGTATTGAATACATAAAGAAATATTAGACATATAAACATATACACAATAATTAAAGTTCCCATAAATAAATAGTTAAGTAGTTTATGGTTCACTTAGGAGATGATTGAGATTATCAATTTTTTTTTAAAGGTTTATCAGAATTCTTTTTCTTTGTACTTTGTGAACAGTCTCTTGAACTGAATCATTGATTGATTGATTGAAGCTTTTGTTAGTAGATTGCACAGTACAGTACATATTCCGTACAATTGACCACAAAATGGTAACACCCGAATAAGTTTTTCAACTTGTTTAAGTCGGGGTCCATGTTAATCAATTCATGGTAATTAAATTCATATTGGTGCTTTATTTAATTTCCTTGCTTAATCCATTCCATAATTTAATTCCACTTACGGATATGCTAAAGGTCTTAAGTGTTGTACGTGCATATAAATGTTTTAAATTAGATTTTTCTCTAAGGTTATATTTCTCCCCTTTTGTTGAGAAGAATTGTTGTACATTCTTGGGTAGCAGGTTATGGTTTGCTTTGTACTTCATTTTAGATGTTTGCGAATGCACCAAGTCGTTTATTTGAATATTATTGATATCACTATTGGCCCTGTGATGAGGTGGCGACTTGTCCAGGGTGTACCAGGCCTTCCGCCTGAATGCAGCTGAGATAGGCTCCAGCACCCCCCGCGACCCGGAAAGGGACAAGCGGTAGAAAATGGATGGATGGATGGATGATTCAATAGATAAAGTGTTGGTATGTTCTCTACAGCCAACATTATGTATTATTCTAATTGATCTTTTTTGTAACACAGTTAATGAATGAAGCGCACAATTGTAGTTGTTTCCCCATATTTCTGCACAATAACTCAGATATGTAACACTAGCGAGCAGTAGAGAATATGAAGCGATTTTTGGTCCAGAACATGTTTTGCTTTATTAATTATTGATGTGTTTGTTGCTATTTTATGTTGTATATTTTTAAAAGAGATTTCCAGATGTGTTTTCTTTTACCCTTTCAATGTCTACTCCGTCTATTTGTATTTGACTTTCCCTTCTACTGTTACCAAATAACATTATTTTAGTTTTACTGAGGTTCAAAGATAGTCTGTTTTTCTCAAACCTTCCTTTTAATTTGTTCATTTCTTCTGTTATTATTTGCATTATCTTCTGTGTGTTCTCTCCTGAACAAAACACAGTTGTATCATCTGCAAATAATACTAACTTTAAGTCCTTTGTAACTTTGCAAATATCGTTTCTATAGAGATTGAACAATTTTGTTCCCAGTATTGATCCCTGAGGTACGCCACAAATTATTTTCATCTCTGTGGAAGTGTGTTCGCCTATATTCACGTATTGCTTCCTGTTGTTTAAGTACCGGTAGCTTCTTACCCAGTTTAAAAACAACCCTCTGATGTCATACCATTCTAATTTGTTTACTAATATATTATGATATTTTGTGAAATACATAAACACTATTGCATTGGTGATCTCTGCCACTATTTCGATTAATGCCATTGATGTTGAAATGTTGGTTAAATGGCCTTTTCAAAGGCATTTAACAAAATTAACTTTGAATTAATTATTTCATTTATTTATTTTTCTAAATGAGATGGGAAAATGTCTCTGAATGTTCTGAGCTTCTGTTTAGATACCATTTAATGATCCTGCCCGGAGGAGTGTCATAATTTAGGTCTGTGTGAACTTCCCAGAGCTGAAGTCATGTTGTTGTTCTTCAGACCACAAACTCATTTAGACATCCACTGGCCACAAGCCAAGTTGTGCACTCCAAGCAGTGCCTCTGCAGCTTCAAGATGCTATTATAATCAACAACAAATTCCCCACAATTGTTAGAATGATTTACTATAATTCCTATCCATTAATATGTTACATCTTGTTATTATGTTTGTAAGTGGATAAGAATGCCCACTAGTAAATTAATTCTGTACAAATAAGTGCTCAATTTGCATCAACGTCACTTTTTGTCCCAAAATGTTGTCATTGATTATGCATATTGTATTGGTTATCGTACGGCCAAACTTTGCACGTACCAAACTAAACTGTTTGAACACATATCATTTCGCGGATTCGAGTGCCCACATGAAGAATCCCACGCATTAATAACGCAATCTCTGTGCTTTTATTTTTTATTGAGTATGACTTCAAAATAAGCCACCATGAGGCCGAACATTTTTGCAAGTGCAAGTACTTTTATAAAGAAGGTGAGAAACACTATTGAATTACTATTATGTTGGATCCACTATGGACTGGACTCTCACAATACTATGTCAGACCCACTCGACATCCATTGCATTCGGTCTCCCACTGGGGTGAGTTATTCCTTGCCCTTATGTGGGCTTTGTACCGAGGATGTCGTTGTGGCTTGTGCAGCCCTTTGAGACACTTGTGATTTAGGGCTATATAAATAAACATTGATTGATTGATTGATTGATTGATTAAGAAAGAACTGAACAACTCTTTACCTTTGTCTTTGTTTTTACCAACAAGAGTAATCAGAAAAGGAAAAAGTTATGTTAAATGTTCATTATCCATTTCATTCATCATTTATATGTATTTCTCTTTATTTTCAGCATAAAACTATACATATTCTCTGTAAAAAGTTAAAGTTAAAGTACCAATGATTGTCACACACACTCTAGGTGTGGTGGAATTTGTCCTCTGCATTTGACCCATCCCCTTGATCACGTCCTGGGAGTTGAGGGGAGCAGTGGGCAGCAGCGGTGCCGCGCCCGGGAATCATTTTGGTGATTTAACCCCGAATCCCAACCCTTGATGCTGAGGGCCGAGCAGGGAGGTAATGGGTCACATTTTTATAGTCTTTGGTATGACTCAGCCGGGGTTTGAACTCAACAACCTACCGAGCTCAGGGCGGACACTCTAACCCAGACCTGGGCAAATTAAGGCCCGGGGGCCACATGCGGCCCGTTGAGCTTTTCAATCTGGCCCGCCGGACATTCCCAAATAATTTTTTTAGATCTTTAAGATGGAAACTGTAGCTGCCATTATGATGTGCAGTTTCTAATGACCGTAAGTCTTCAACTATACAAAGTATTTCAATGGTTGGAATCTGCGCTTATGGATAATATACCAGTTACTATGGTAATCTAATTAGTTACTATGGTAATCTAATTAGTTACTATGGTCATCTAATTAGTCACTACGGTAATCTACGTCACAGCAGCTCAGACGAGGCACCAAGCAGTGTGGGCGGGAAGCGTTTCCACAGACGCAGAAGGAGATTTTCACAACAAAGTTCTAAAGCTTAGTGATGTATAGAATAGAATATAAAGTACTTTATTGATCCTTGGGGGAAATTCAGCAAATATCAGATGTATCAGATTGTAGGTGGGTTTATTTTGTACCCTTCGCGTTCATATTTCACTGTTTGTTGTATTTTTGTTGCGTTTGACTTGATTGTAAAATATGTCGATCGAAAGGGGCTGCGACGTTCATATTTTGTCAATATTCAGTGTTTTATCGTTCATAGAAAAATGTAAAATTCCATTACGTTTTTTAAGGCGGTTTATGTCATAACGTTTTTAAGCATTCAATCCGACATTATTGTGAGGTTTTGTATTAGTGTTCCTAAAAATAGATATACCGGCCCCCAGACACATTTTTTTCTCTAAATGTGGCCCCCCGAGTCAAAATAATTGCCCAGGCCTGCTCTAACCACTAGGCCACTGAGTAGGTTATGTGTTTTGTACTGTTAATGTTGGGTGTCTGGAAGGGATTCATTGGATTTACATTATTTATTTCGTACGATTCAGTCCTAGTTAGGGATGTCCCGATCCGATATTTGGTCGGATCGGCTGCCAATATTTGCCAAAAATTGCGTATCGGCAAGGCATGGGAAAATGCCGATCCAGATCCAGTTTAAAAAAAACTCCGGTCCGTGTTTTCCAACGCACCGATTTAAATAATACATTCCACTTTTCTGCTGCGCCTTAATTTCCGTTCCGCATTTTCCAGCACACCTTCAACACATCCACAGGTCTGTGAATTCTCACGCAGTTGCTTTTAGCTGCTGGCATTACACGACAGGCTCTTCTCACTCTTTCCTGTGTCTCCCTCTCACAGACAGCAAGCGCACCTTCTTACACACGTCACATACTCTCACGACATACGTCACATACGTATACGTCCTCCCCGAGCAGAGAGGTAGCAGCATGGCTAACGTTAGCTGTGATGCTAGCGCAGCCGTGCGAGCAACGCTCACTCTAAGGTGTGCGCCTGTGCAATTGATCACTGTTTAAGCGTCCTCTGCGCATAGCAAATCTATGCCACGCACAAAATCAAATAAAAAAATAAGCGCATAACAATTTTCGACACACGGACACGACAGAGAAAACAGTTTTCGTCATCATTGTTCAATTATTGTGACGTCTGTCGAGACGCTCATCTCCATTCGGTGCCACACGCCCACACCATCAACATGCCGAGGCAAAAATTTCCACATCAACACCGTATGAAAAAATTAGTGATTTTTTTAGTTGTGATTTCCTTCTCTGCATGAAAGTTTAAAAGTAGCATATATTAATGCAGTATGAAGAAGAATGTTTTAATGTAGACATGCAAGCCTTGAAAGAAAATTTTGAAAATCAAGACTACATTTCTTGCAAATGGGTGCATTTCTACCCTATATTTTAACTTTGGATTTATTCTCATATCAAACTCTTTTGGCTGTCTTTTTGACACTTACATCCGGCGCCCCCCTCCACACCCTGGATTATAAATAATGTAAATAATTCAATGTGATTATCTTGTGTGATGACTGTATTATGATGATAGTATATATCTGATAGTATATATCTGTATCATGAATCAATTTAAGTGGACCCCGACTTAAACAAGTTGAAAAACTTATTGTGGTGTTACCATTTAGTGGTCAATTATACGGAATATGTACTTCACTGTGCAACCTACTGATAAAAGTCTCAATCAATCAATCAAAACACATAGAATCATCATACTGCTGTGATTATATGCATCAAGTGTTCATTCAAGGCTAAGGCAAAATATCGAGATATATATTGTGTATCGCAATATGGCCTTAAAATATCGCAATATTAAAAAAAGGCCATATCGCCCAGCCCTAGTTCAATGATGCCATTTCTGTTTGTCATGTGTAATTTTGTCTATTTTGTGTTTATCCTTGAATAAACAGGTCAGTTTCTTGTTACCAACCATTGTGTATTATTCAAACTCACCTAATTCAGCTGGCTAGTTGTTATCAAGAGTACTAAAACCCTTTTCAACATGATTCTGACAACTAAGTAGGCTAAATAACTTTAAACTTTAATACATGCTCGGATAGGCCAGTATCGGTCAGTATCGGTATCGGTCAATATCGGTATTGGATCGGAAGTGCAAAAACCTGGATCGGGACATCCCTAGTCCTAGTCTGACCTTTTGGAACGGATTACCAACAAAAACCGAGGTACTACTGTACTACTATAATTCCTGCCCTGCATATTGGGGTTAAGGGATGCGGTAACTAACCTTTGTGTTAATAAATTAGTCAATGTAAAAGATAAAGTACTAAATAACGAACAGTAAGCTTTTCTTTTTGTGTTGAACAGTCACCTGCAATCTCTTAAATAAAATACTAACCCACCACACTAAATCCACCATTAAATGTTTTCAGGCACCAGGATTATTATGCAGTTTATTTTTACCACATGGAGCTGTTCGCCTGTGGTGGTGCGAACTACAAGCTTAATGAGATGACTGATGTGGCCTACAAAAACTAGGCCAGGTTTGGTGAAATGCATTTTTTTCAACAATAATGAACACTAATGCCTGTTTTCCTCATAACCTGGTAATGAATGTTAATACTTTACAGCTTTAATCAGCTTTCGACTGAACTTGTACAACCAGTGTATTGATCGACATGATGTATTGATCATTGGCATACATCGGTCGTTTTTTTTTTTACACTTTGTCAGCTGGCCTCCGCTCTCTTTTTTCCCCTTCTGCTTGCAACCCCCTGATTGTTGTAATGCTCGCACAGAAAGGCTACCTGCCCCCAGGGCTTACCAGTCACTCGGCCTTGTCCACCCTGAGTGCTTTCGTGTCAGCACACATCAATGTTGTTGTCCTTGGTGCCGAGTAATTAACTTAAAGGGGTTTGTCTAGCGTGATAAATTTAGAGAGTTTCCTTTGTCATGGAAGGTGGGTAGGGAAAAGCCCTGACAAGTCACTCAAAAACAAGGATTGAGTGGCTTAAAACGTGTCACATGGCTTCCAATGGAAATGCTTGTTATCTGTGCTCCCTGCTGTCATGCACGGACACAATAGGAGAATCTGTAATTGCGGGTTTTGACTTGGTAACAATATAGCAGTGTTAGGTGAGGGAAAGTGGCGTGTCCAATTTGAGAATGAGACACATGAGAACTTTTATTGTTATTTGTATTTCCATGTATTTTAGGGTCGAAGCCAAATATTCTGCAACGAGTGAGCGGGATGCAGGAAATTGTTGGCTTCTGCCACCCAAAATCATCCAGTGTTGGTTGGATTAGACAGATGCACAGAACGCCTTGTTATATAAGGTGATCCACGCTAAAGCTCTTTGACACAAAGCATGTGACAAACAAGCAGAGAGGCCGATATTTAATCAGCATGAAGTGTAAGCCAGCACGCCTGTGGGATGACTGCAACGTACAAATCCATTCGATCTGGTTCTGTGTTCCCCCTCTTTCCACTTTGTTCTGCAAGCAGGACTTTGGTCAGTTTTTTTTCAATCAAAGCTATGTATTCCTTTGATCGTCGAGTATATTACACACATTTTATACACGCAACTCAATCAAGTACTGGGGAACTTGCTGAAGTCGGTCACGCTTATGGCAATATGACAATTATTGAAAAGTGCCCGCTTTAGTCAAAATCGACCTACATGGTTGACTAGTTTTATCGAATAATTGGTCTGTTTATGTTGACATGTGTTGTCGCATTGTCAACGTCCTCATTATCGCCAAGCAATGTGAAACAACAACAGCAGCATAACTATTGCCTAGTTACACAACATTAAAATGGCTTAATTGGCTCAAAATAAGCATCCTACAACCCATGGAAACACCTTAATCTAATCTAATTTGAAAAGTCGGACTAACTCACTTCGATTATGCGATTAAAAACCAGATCTCTCGAGTGGTTGTGTGCTGCCATAGGGGACCCTTCGAATGTCAGGATCGACCCCAACGCAGAGAAGAAATAATAACTAGAGATGTCCGTTAATGGCTTTTTTGCCGATATTGTCCAACTCTTAATTACCGATTCCGATATCAACCGATACTGATATATACAGTTGTGGAATTAACACATTATGCCTAATTTTGTGGTGATGCCCCGCTGGATGCATTAAACAATGTAACAAGGTTTTCCAAAATAAATCAACTCAAGTTATGGAAAAAAGTGCCAACATGGCACTGCCATATTTATTATTGCCGTCACAAAGTGCATTATTTTTTTTAACATGCCTCAAAACAGCAGCTTGGAATTTGGGACATGCTCTCCCTGAGAGAGTATGAGGAGATTGAGGTGGGCGGGGTTGAGGTGGGGGGCCTTAGTGCTGCAAGGGGTTCTGGGTATTTGTTCTGTAGTGTTTATGTTGTGTTACAGTGCGGATGTTCTCCCAAAATGTGTTTGTCATTTTTGTTTGTTGTGGGTTCACAGTGTGGCGCATATTTGTAACAGTGTTAAAGTTGTTTATACGGCTACCCACAGTGTGACCTGTATGGCTGTTGATCAAGTATGCCTTGCATTCACTTGTGTGTGTGAAAAGCCGTAGATATTATGTGATTGGGCCGGCACGCAAAGGCATTGCCTTTAAGGTTTAATGGCAATGGTGTTGATGTCATCAAGAAAGATATGAACATCAAATTAAAAAAAAAGGAGACTGCTATCATCCGCCGACCGCCGTGCTGCTGAATAGGAAAAAGCAGCGAAATGACGCACATTGTGGAAATGACGTTCTCTGTGCATCGAGACGTTTTCTGTGCACCGGCTAAACACAACATTGACACCAAGTGGAATTAAAATATATTCCACAGCCCCAAACATTTATTTACTTATTTTCTTATTGATTGTTATTTTGTTTGTTTAGTCTTATTTTTTGTAAAAAAAAAATTAATTACCGTATTTTTCGGACTATAAGTCGCTCCGGAGTATAAGTCGCACCGGCCGAAAATGCACAATAAAGAAGGGAAAAAACATATATAAGTCGCACTAGAGTATAAGTCGCATTCTTTGGGGAAATGTATTTGATAAAAGCCAACACCAAGAATAGACTTTTGAAAGGCAATTTAAAATAAATAAAGAATAGTGAACAACAGGCTGAATAAGTGTACGTTATATGAGGCATAAATAACCACCTGAGAACGTGCCTGGTATGTTAACGTAACATATTATGGTAAGAGTCATTCAAATAACTATAACATATAGAACATGCTATACGTTTACCAAACAATCTGTCACTCCTAATCGCTAAATCCCATGAAATCTTATACGTCTAGTCTCTTACGTGAATGAGCTAAATAATATTATTTGTTATTTTACGGTAATGTGTTAATAATTTCGCACATAAGTCGCTCCTGAGTATAAGTCGCACCCCCGGCCAAACTATGAAAAAAACTGCGACTTATAGTCCGAAAAATACGATAAAGACATTTGAGAAGATTGGAATTTTTTCAACAAAGCTTTGCTTGTGGAATACCTGATGCGGCCTAGCCTCACTCAGATTCGGCCTTCAGCGGCCCCCAGGTAAATTGAGTTGGAGACCCATGCATTAGAGAGCGTGCATAAACACTGGGACCCCACATGTCGGTGTGAAAATATATCAAACCAAACTATTTGAAAAATAGGAAAAATGTTTCCATTGAAACATACGTAGTCAGTGACGTCCTGTTCAGTGCAAAGTACCGGTAAGCTTTAGAAAACTAACAGAATTACCACAGCAGCTTTGTTGGATTAGAGCATAAGATCAAAATGTGTCAACAGTCTGTCGTAGTTTAAAAAATCCTATGATTATTGCCCTTTCTCATCATGTCTGGCCAAAGTCACAAGTAAATGCGCAAGCAATAGTTAGATTCGGTTTCAGTTGCGGGTTCTATCCCCAGTCACCCTGTGACCATTTTAAAGTATCCTTGAGCAAGACACTGAAACTTCAGTTGCTCCTGATGCTACTTCATGAGTGGGTGAATCTGGTAATAGTCTCAAATAGGGATGTCCCGATCCAGGTTTTTGCACTTCCGATCCGATACCGATATTGTTTTTGCATTTCCGATCCGATACCGATACTGACCGATACCGATACTGGCCTATCCGAGCATGTATTAAAGTTTAAAGTTATTTAGCCTACTTAGTTGTCAGAATCATGTTGAAAAGGGTTTTAGTACTCTTGATAACAACTAGCCAGCTGAATTAGGGGAGTTTGAATAATACACAATGGTTGGTAACAAAAAACTGACCTGTTTATTCAAGGATAAACACAAAATAGACAAAATGATACATGACAAACAGAAATGGCATCATTGAACTAGGGCTGGGCGATATGGCCTTTTTTTAATATTGTGATATTTTAAGGCCATATTGCGATACACGATATATATCTCGATATTTTGCCTTAGCCTTGAATGAACACTTGATGCATATAATCACAGCAGTATGATGATTCTATGTGTTTTGATTGATTGATTGAGACTTTTATTAGTAGGTTGCACAGTGAAGTACATATTCCGTAACAATTGACCACTAAATGGTAACACCCCAATAAGTTTTTCAACTTGTCTAAGTCGGGGTCCACTTAAATTGATTCATGATACAGATATATACTATCAGATATATACTATCATCATAATACAGTCATCACACAAGATAATCACATTGAATTATTTACATTATTTATAATCCAGGGTGTGGAGGGGGGTGCCGGATGTAAGTGTCAAAAAGACAGCCAAAAGAGTTTGATATGAGAATAAATCTAAAGTTAAAATATAGGGTAGAAATGCACCCATTTGCAGGAAATGTAGTCTTGATTTTCAAAATTTTCTTTCAAGGCTTGCATGTCTACATTAAAACATTCTTCTTCATACTGCATTAATATATGCTACTTTTAAACTTTCATGCAGAGAAGGAAATCACAACTAAAAAAATCACTATTTTTTTCATACGGTGTTGATGTGGAAATGTTTGCCTGCCTCTCGGCATTTTGATGGTGTGGACGTGTGGCACCGAATGGAGATAAGCGTCTCGACAGACATTACAATATTTGAACAATGATGACGAAAACTGTTTTCTCTGTCGTGTCCGTGTGTCGAAAATTGTTATGCGCTTATTTTTTTTAATTTGATTTTGCGCGTGGCATAGATTTGTCGTGCGCAGAGGACGCTTGGGCAGTGCGCAATTGCTGCAGGCGCGCACCTTGGAGGGAAGGTTGGTCACACGGCTGCGCTAGCAACACAGCTAACGTTAGCCATGCTGCTACCTCTCTGCTCGGGGAGGATGTATACATATGTGACGTATGACGTGACAGTATGTGACGTATGACGTGAGAGTATGTGACGTGTGTAAGAAGGTGTACTTGCTGTCTGTGAGAGGGAGACACAGGAAAGAGTGAGAAGAGCCTGTCGTGTAAAGCCAGCAGCTAAAAGCAACTGCGTGAGAATTCACAGACCTGTGATGTGTTGAAGGTGCGTTGGAAAACACGGACCGGAGTTTTTTTAAAAACTGGATCTGGATCGGCATTTTCCCATGCCTTGCCGATACGCAATTTTTGGCAAATATCGGCAGCCGATCCGATCCAAATATCGGATCGGGACATCCCTAGTCTCAAAGCGCTTTGAGGTACTTTAAAATGTAGAAAAGCACTATACAAGTATAATCCATTTATCCATTTATGCCGAAAACCACCTTTGTCGACAAAGCTTATGTTGACAACAGTTTTTAGAAAGTTGACCTCAACCTGGTCTGTATTTTGCTTTAAATTAATGACATTGGTTTACCCATAATGCACCAGGTGTTTGTGCCACAGCACCTGGAAAATAATAGTCTTTCACAGCCATGCCCTCAGTTGCGGATCATTTTTTCCAAATTCATCTGCAAGTCAGGGCAAACCTGATTACATCATTAAGACATCACCCATGTTGTTTTAAATACTGCTCGAGGCCTACTTGCCTTTGCCAAGAGCCTACACAACCTCCATAGCACAGAGTGAAATGTAGTTGAGAGTGTCTGGACCTTTTGAGGGTTTAATTTGAAATTATTGTAAATTATGTTGATTTATTTTTATTTTGTGTTAAAAAACAATGTTGTCCAGGACACACATCAAACTGAGCTTTAATGCTGATCCAACATATTTGCACAGGTAACCCATGTGACTAGCAACTTGACAATTATGTGTAAAATCTGTGGCATTCTGTTGCTAATGTGCATCGCCTTGTTTGACATCTATTGCTGAAAATGTCCATGTTGTTCAGTGTGTACGTCTATTGTCCAGAGGAGGCTTAGACCTGACATAAAGGCACAGCTGTTTCATGAGAGCCTTGTGTAATGAATTACCAGAAGTCTAGATTTACTTAGTGACGTTGTAATAACATTTCTGCGTACAATGCTGGATTAGAGCAGGTTGAGGCAAGTTTCCAATCAGCTGGCCTTTGATGTGGTTTAGGAGCAGTTGGAAAATGTTGTTCTCACATTTTATCACAACGCATTGTAGCATTTGCTAAAAAAGCTGATGGACTATGCAAAATAGTACCGCTACCTTTATTTCATTGTAGCTGACAATTAAGAAACAATTAGGTAAAGCCTCATAAAGTACACCATGTGATATATGGCTAGAGTTTGCCTACTTGAGGCTTTCTGGACTTCTGTATTTTCTGCACCGTGCCACAGTTTTACTAAGTCATGATGTATCGCTAATCAGCTGCATCTGGGACAATTGTCAAGATAGGTTGGGGGCAAAGCTCTCTGATGGTTCTATTTTGCCATAATCAATCAACATAACAATGCTTATACGTCTCTGGCAGAAGCTTTATGTTTAACATTTTGGAGAAGGGTTTTAGGAATTACGTTTTATGGTAGGTTGTGTTGTTTCTCAGTCCTACAAATACTGAGAGACACACTTTCACACAAATGCTGTTGTGGAAGAGAAACAATCTTTTATTGATATTGTTGCAGAAGCAATGAAAAGCAGCTTAGTTTTTGTTTAGTTTGTGCGTCAATAATTCTCCTATTACAGTGAAGGAGTTAGTACAGACACTAATCTTATTGCATTATCCAACGTCCTATAATCCAATAAGTTTGAATGGATAGCACATGTGCAGAGCAGGAAATCATACAATTTTTGTATTGACATAAAAATACTGCCAGAGGAATTTATTTTCTCTTGTCACCATTTCCGCTCCAATGAAACCTCTGTCGCATTATGCAAACGTTGTAGTCCTGTCTAATTGTGAACATGAACAAAAAAGTAGCCTGCTACCAAACATCGATCAATCAAAGTGTATTTATATAGCCCTTAATCACAAGTGTCTCAAAGGGCTGCACAAGCCACAACGACATCCTCGGCTCAGATCCCACATCAGGGCAAGAAATAACTCAACCCAACGGGATACAATGAGAAACCTTGGAGGTTCCCCCAGACAAAAACAAATATCCTCCAAGAACATACTTGCCAACCCTCCCGAATTTTCCGGGAGACTCCCGAAATTCAGCGCCTCTCCCGAAAACCTCCCGGGACAAATATTCTCCCGAAAATCTTCCGATTTTCAGCCGGAGCTGGAAGCCACACCCCCTCCAGCTCCATGCGGACCTGAGTGAGGACAGCCTTTTTTCATGACGGGAGGACAACAGGGTGACAAGAACTAAATCATTCAGACTAGAGATAAATTGTGTTATTATGTTCATCTTACCTAAAAATAAATATATTAATTTTTAAAAAAACAACTAAATACATTTTTACTATATTTTGCTAAAAACATCAAAAGTAATTGTATTTTTATTTGTATTTTTTCGTGACTCCTTATTACATCCAGCCATAGAATTATACATTAAAATAAACATATTTGAAATAATTGATTTTAAATTATCATAATAATTCATTTAAAATGACCATATTTAATAATTAAAATAATTGCTTGTTTATCAACAACTTTAGCATTTTATTCATTACATTTTGAAACTCTCAGAAGCCAAGTTATGATATATTCCTTAATATTTATTTATGCAAGTTTGAAGTATCAATTATCTAAACACAGTTTTGCTTGCATATTTTCAGGATGTAGATATCTATATATATGTATGTATGTATGTATGTATGTATGTATGAAATACTTGACTTGGTGAATTCTAGCTGTCAATATACTCCTCCCCTCTTAACCACGCCCCCAACCACGCCCCGCCCCCGACCACGCCCCCACCCCCCACCTCCCGAAATCGGAGGTCTCAAGGTTGGCAAGTATGTCCAATAACCATAGTTCTCTGCAGTGGAAATGTGCTTATGGTCTATTTTTTTGGTCAAAGGGGCACACATTTCCAGAAAAAATAGCCCTCAAAGAAGGCAAGTAGTCTTTGGATGGCTGTGACCCCAAGAGGTAATGAAGTCTTTGTGCATGTCTTGGCCTCTGGACTGAGTGACTTTCTGCCTTAGCAGCATTTCGACCCTGTCCTGAATTCCAGTCTGCTGCATAGTCCGTAATATTGAGATCACTTAAGGTGTCTCAGACAGTACTGTCGTTGTACCAGGACACCGGCACCTTAAGTGTAGTGGTCATGAAAGCTAAAAAATAAAGCCTCTCCCTTTCCTAGAGTAAACATTGCCCCCCCAGAGGAAGTGCGTGTCGCCTTTTGCGGTCTAACAACTAAGCTACACCTGTTCCTCTATGCAGTGTGTACAGTGCACAGTGGTCAGAAGCTGGCAGGCCATCACAACAGCAGGCTAGGCATTGGCAGCTGCTCTCACAGTAGAATCCATGAATTGGCTCTTTGTGTGACGCCTTATCTGGAAGCAGAACCACAATCTTAGCAAGGCTGTGCTCACGAGGTGATCTAGTTACCGGTAGTTTATTTACACAATGTCGTCGTAGATTGCCCAAAAAACAACCAAAAAATACAATCTTTAGGGTGTTTGTGAGACTGCATGCCTCCCATGGCTCACTGATCTCCCCTCGTGCTTAACCTAATGGCATTGGTCCTGCAGTCTGGGCTCCCCACCCTGGTCCTACTCAAAGGGCCCTCTGTGCTCCTGGCGAGCACGCAAGTGTTAATGGAATGTCTTAGTTGCTTACAGGGTGTGGGGGGAAATGGCTAATGAAATGTTAAGTGTGCTGTGAGTTTACCTCTCCCACCATAGCTTGACAGTGAACTTTGTTGTCAACACGGATTGTTTTAGGCAAGTATGACAACCAAAACGGCCAAGAAACAAGCAGGTTGGCACATTTTCACTTTGGCCCTTGGAGGCAAAACCTTTGGGGCGCCCACCCCTGTACTAAGAGTTGTTTGTAAAGTGGAACCCATATACATTGGTTCCGCTTATGTTGACAACCCGTCTGTTGACCAACCCATTAAGTCCCGGTTTACCATGTTCTTCTTGATACCCGCTGAAGTCGACATCTACATACATGGTGGACTGCTATGTTTAACATAATCGTGTATTAGTATACTAATTAATATTCTAATGGGTTTGATTATCTGAACATGTATTGTTAACTTTCTCGTTATTGGTTATGTTGACAACTGCTTATGTCAAGACGAGTCAGCCAGTCCAAGGGGTACTGACTTAAATGGGCTGCGCTGTAATTTTTAAAAATGTAGTAACCCTTTCGTTGACAGAAGTTCTGGTACGACTTTATTTTGTCTTTTGTAATCAACCAAAAAATCTTACCAGATCTAATAGTGGTTTATTTTATAACCAGAAGTATACCCAAAATTAAGGATTAGGGCTGCGAATCTTTGGGTGTCCCACGATTCGATTCAATATCGATTCTTGGGGTCACGATTCGATTCAAAATAGATTTTTTTTTTCGATTCAACACGATTCTTGATTCAAAAACAATATTTTCCCGATTCAAAAGGATTCTCTATTCATTCAATACATAGGATTTCAGCAGGATCTACCCAGTCTGCTGACATGCAAGCAGAGTAGTAGATTTTTGGACAATGTTTTATCAACTGATTGCAATAATGAAAATTTGTTTTAACTATTAAATTAACCAAAAATATGACTTATTTTATCTTTGTGAAAATATTGGACACAGTGTTTTGTCAAGCTTATGAGATGCGATGCAAGTGTAAGCCACTGTGATACTATTGTTATTTTTATTTTTATTTTTTATAAGTGTCTAATGATAATGTCAATGAGGGATTTTGAATCACTGCTATGTTGAAATTGTAACTAATATTGATACTGTTGTTGATAATATTCATTTTTGTTTCACTACTTTTGGTTTGTTCTGTGTCGTGTTTGTGTCTCCTTTCAATTGCTCTGTTTATTGCAGTTCTGAGTGTTGCTGGGTCGGGTTTGGTTTTGGATTGGATTGCATTGTTATGGTATTGCTGTATATTGTTTTGTCGGATTGATTAATTAAAAAAAAAAAAAAAAAAATCGATTTAAAAAAAAATTACAATCAATTCTGAATCGCACAACGTGAGAATCGCGATTCGAATTCGAATCGATTTTTTTCCCACACCCCTATTAAGTATGTAACTGTAGAATGCCATAAGTGCAGAATATCTCTATCTATATATATATATATATATATATATATATATATATATATATATATATATATATATATATATATTGCAATACTGTGGGGTGATCAAACTTTTTCCACTGAGGGCTGCATACTGAAAAATTAGAGAATGTGGGGGGTCACTTTGATAAATTTTGTACATTAAAGATACTAAACCCAATTGTACGTACATCATAATATGCTAAGCTATTTGAAAATAAAAAGTGTTATCTTAGCGTTTTTGTTATAGGTGACGAAGCGAATAATTTTAGTAATCTACAACACTTTATTAATAATGAATGAATTAAATGTTAAAAACAAGTCGAGTGCCAGAAATAACCCAGCTTCAGGATGAAAATGGCCCCCAGGCCGCACTTTAGACACCACTGCTGTAATGTAAACATAATGTATTTCATCCATCCATCCATCCATCCATCCATCCATCCATTTACTACCGATTGTCCCGCCCGGGGGGTGCTGTAGCCCAGTGTTTTTCAACCTTTTTTGAGCCAATGCACATTTTTTGCGTTGAAAAAAGGCACACCACCAGCAGAAATCATAAACTCAGTTGACAGTAAAAAGTCGTTGTCGCAATTGTTGGATATGAATTTAAACCATGACCAACCATGCATCAATATAGCTCTTGTCTCAAAGTACAGTAGGTGTACTGTCACCACCTGTCACATCACCCCCTGACTTATTTGGAGTTTTTTTGCTGTTTTCCTGTGTGTAGTGTTTTAGTTCTTGTCTTGCGCTCCTCTTTTGGTGGCTTTTTCTCTTTTTTTGGTATTTTCCTGTAGCAGTTTCATGTCTTATATTTCCCGCATCTACTTTGTTTTAGCAATCAAGAATATTTCAGTTGTTTTTATCCTTCTTTGTGGGGACATTGTTGATAATCATGTCATGTTCGGATGTACATTGTGGACGCCGTCTTTGCTCCACAGTAGGTCTTTGCTGTCGTCCAGCATTCTGTTTTTGTTTACTTTGTAGCCATTTCAGTTTTACTTTCGTTCTGCATAGCCTTCCCTAAGCTTCAATGCCTTTTCTTAGCGGCACTCACCTTTTGTTTATTTTTGGTTTAAGCATAAGACACCTTTTTACCTGCCTTTACAAAGCAATTAGCTACCGGCTGCCACCTACTGATATGGAAGAGTATTACACGGTTACTCTGCCGAGCTCTAGACAGCACAGACACTCAACAACAACACATCATTTGCAGACTATAATTACTGGTTTGCAAAAAAATGTTTTAACCCAATTTGTGCCGTGGCACAGTGGTTGAAAAACACTGCTGTAGCCTATCCCAGCTGCACTCGGGGCGGAAGGCGGGGTTAATGTATTTCATGATTATCATTAATTTTGCTAATTTCCAGTATTTTCTTGTATTGTCAGAATGTCATACAGCAACAGTTTTACTTGAATGCAAACGATTAATTTGCTCAAAAACAAAAAAACTCAAAAAGTGCCGTGCCCTTATGAGTCGCATATAGTGCATACACACTTTTTGTGCCACTGCACGGACAGATTGTGAGCCAGCCAGTCGTCTAAAAGCACATCAAGTGAGGTGGTCTGTCCACTAATCCCTAATCATTTAACACATGCAAACTAATATTTAACTATACATGCATGGTGTCTGTTCCAAGTCCCTTATAAATCACATGTCTCCAATTATCAGTGTCTGCAGTTGTAATTAAAGTGAGAGTGGACTAAAGGGTGCTTCAGGTTTAGTGTAAATTACATGCTATATGTATGTATATGCTATAATTTGCTTTTGAAAAACAGTCTTGATAAACCTACTGTGAGTGTAGCAAGCATATGCTTTTGCTTTGCTGTCTGTTTATTTCCACAGAATGAAATAGTTATTGGGTTTTGATTATTTCTGTTGTAAAGCACATTACACAGGCAGTGGTCTCACCCTGTGCTATTTCGACCCACTGATTAGTAGGTGTGCTGGGCTGGGCGGCCCAGTTCTAACCGATGCTGTGCACCGACTGGCACTAATTTTAGGCTGCCCTACAGCAGATGAGTGGCACGTGCGTGTGGGCCTCTACAGGCCAAATAGTTCGAGGCTTCCAATCGAAACGCTGATAATGTTTGGCTAATATTTTTTACAGTTTACACAGTTACAACGCTAACCCAACTGCACACACTTCAGATACAGTACAAGTGTAAAAGGCAGGCTCCAAATATATTCTGCCAGAGTCCATTTACTACTTTTGGCATGCGTTGTACAGCTTCTACAAACAGTCTTTAATGCCTTCTTGTTCTCTGGAAAAGTGTTGTCATCTCTGACAAAATGAGTGAAGTGACATCACAGGTGCATTTACAAGTATGGTCCACCACACAGGTAGCATGGCGCCTGGCAGATCCTAATAACGCCTATCTTTCACAATCATTATGGGAACATGACAATGGGTGCTATGTTTTTTTTTTGCAATCTAAAAATTAAATAAATGCGTTCTAAAGTTTGCTTACAATGAAGCCTATGGGAACCGTGCAATTCCGCTTATAAAGCCCTTAAAAAACATCCAATCACCTCCATTGAGATTTGATATTTGATATGCATGATGTTAGTATGTATGTAATGTAGTAAAGGTGACGGCGTGGCACGGTTGGTAGAGTGGCCGTGCCAGCAACCTGAGGGTTCCTGGTTCGATCCCCAGCTTCTACCACCCTAGTCACTCCTGATGGGTCGTGGTTAGCGCCTTGCATGGCATCAGTGTGTGAATGAGTGTGTGTGCTACTGTGAATGGGTGAATGTGGAAATATGCCACCTACTCAGTGGCCTAGTGTCCTCGGCCCTGAGATCGGTAGGTTGTGAGTTCAAACCCTGGCCGAGTCATACCAAACACTATAAGAATGGGACCCATTACCTCCCTGCTTGGCACTCAGTATGAAGGGTTGGAATTGGGGGTTAAATCATCAAACAATTATTCCCGGGCGCGGCCACCGCTGCTGCTCACTGCTCCCCTCACCTCCCAGGGGGTGAACAAGGGGATGGGTCAAATGCAGAGGACAAATTTCACCACACCTAGTGTGTGTGCGACAATCATTGGTACTTTAACTTTAACTTTAATATTGTCAAAGTGCTTTGAGTATCTTGAAAGTAGAAAAGTGCTATAATCCAAGTATAATCCATTTATCATTTTATATATATATATATATATATATATATAAAATGGTAAAATTTTTTAGCCCAATGCGGCCCCCGAGTCAATGGACACCCCTGCCATAGACAATTTAACTAACATGTCACTGTTAAATTTGTCACATATTAATTTAAATGCTTATACTCCAAGTGTGATGAAGTGAGTAAAGCTACCAAGTTCACCACATTGAGTCGCGTCTTGTCTTCCTGCCACAACTGTTTCCCTGGAGACCACAAAGTCATCCATGTACAGTCATAAAGTGATTTGTGCTAAATTCAATCCCTGTACTTTCTGAGCTGAATCGATCACCATGTTTGCTATTTGGTGTTCATTTACAGATTCATGCAATACAAGCAGAAGCCCCTCCCTGAAATATAAATACACTGATCAATGACTTGTCAGTGCACTGACTTTCCTAGCAGGGATGCATGGGATAATAGATGCCACTATCGTAGTTTCTAAGATTAATCAATAGGCCTTTTGGATAACTTCTATACTGTTCCAATTTTTTAATTGTATTTGATCTACATTACTCTATCTTCCATTTGAAATAGATAGGATACTTTTATTCCGGCTGTCATTTTATTACTATTTTCAATGTGAAGAGATAAGCCTGTGCTTGGATGCAGTTTCAAATGCTGAATGATGATGCTGGATTGGTAGGCATTGCAAAATAAAAACAAATGATTAGACTGAATCACTGATTTTGTAACAGTCTTCCCTGTACATCTGTCACTGGCCACTAGCGTAGTTTATCTCAATTAGGATTAGAGGTTTGACTATGTCATTGCTTTGTCATCAGTATACAGTATTGTTAAAATTACCTCCTTGTTTTACATGCCATAGAAAATTCAAATGTTTCTTGATGTCTGATCTAGGGATGTCCCGATCCAGGTTTTTGCACTTCCGATTCGATACCGATATTGTTTTTGCACTTCCGATCCGATACCGATACTGACCGATACCGATACTGACCGATAATGGCCTATCCGAGCATGTATTAAAGTTTAAAGTTATTTAGCCTACTTAGTTGTCAGAATCATGTTGAAAAGGGTTTTAGTACTCTTGATAACAACTAGCCAGCTGAATTAGGGGAGTTTGAATAATACACAATGGTTGGTAACAAGAAACTGACCTGTTTATTCAAGGATAAACACAAAATAGACAAAATTATACATGACAAACAGAAATGGCATCATTGAACTAGGGCTGGGCGATATGGCCTTTTTTTAATATTGCGATATTTTAAGGCCATATTGCGATACATGATATATATCTCGATATTTTGCCTTAGCCTTGAATGAACACTTGATGCATATAATCACATCAGTATGATGATTCTGTGTGTTTTGATTGATTGATTGAGACTTTTATTAGTAGGTTGCACAGTGAAGTACATATTCCGTACAATTGACCACTAAATGGTAACGCCCGAATAAGTTTTTCAACTTGTTTAAGTCGGGGTCCACATAAATTGATTCATGATACAGATATATACTATCATCATAATACAGTCATCACACAAGATAATCACATTGAATTATTTACATTATTTATAATCCAGGGTGTGGAGGGGGGCGCCGGATGTAAGTGTCTAAAAGACAGCCAAAAGAGTTTGATATGAGAATAAATCTAAAGTTAAAATATAGGGTAGAAATGCATCCATTTGCAGGAAATGTAGTCTTGATTTTCAACATTTTCTTTTAAGGCTTGCATGTCTACATTAAAACATTCTTCTTCCTACTGCATTAATATATGCTACTTTTAAACTTTCATGCAGAGAAGGAAATCACAACTAAAAAAAATCACTAATTTTTTCATACGGTGTTGATCTGGAAATTTTTGGCTCGGCATTTTGATGGTGTGGACGTGTGGCTCCGAATGGAGATAAGCGTCTCGACAGACGTTATAATATTTGAACAATGATGACGAAAACGGTTTTCTCTGTCGTGTCGGTGTGTCGAAAATTGTTATGCGCTTATTTTTTTATTTGATTTTGTGCGTGGCATATAATTGCTATGCGCAGAGGACGTTTAAACAGTGCGCAATTGCACAAGCGCGCACCTTAGAGAGAACGTTGGTCACACGGCTGCGCTAGCATCACAGCTAACGTTAGCCATGCTGCTACCTCTCTGCTCGGGGAGGGCTTATACGTATGTGACGTATGACGTGACAGTATGTGACGTATGACGTGACAGTATGTGACATGTGTAAGAAGGTGCGCTTGTTGTCTGTGAGAAGCTCAGACACAGAAAAGAGTGAGAAGAGCCTGTCGTGTAATGCCAGCAGCTAAAAGCAACTGCGTTAGAATCCACAGACCTGTGGATGTGTTGAAGGTGTGCTGGAAAATGCGGAACGGAAATTATAGGGAGCAGCAGAAAAGTGGAATGTACTATTTAAATAGGTGCGTTGGAAAACACGGAGCGGAGTTTTTTTTTTTAACTGGATCTGGATCGGCATTTTCCCATGCCTTGCCGATACGCATTTTTTTGCAAATATCGGCGGCCGATCCGATCCAAATATCGGATCACGACATCCCTAGTCTGATCAGCTTTCTGGAGCGGAATAGATACTTAAGTCATTTGTTGGAAGTATGATAAGTACGGCAAATAGTCAATTGTTTTTACATTAAAATAACACACTCACAGTTTAGGCCGAGCATCATCTGATATACTGGTAATTGCGGTCTGAGGAAATTCTTGAAAAACACAAAATTACAGATTTCAGTTGAAGGCCTAAGCAAATCCAGCTTCTCCCTGATCCACAGCTGGTGGGTTCAGCACTTATGTAAGGCCATTATGAAGTATTTATTACAGCTTTATTGCACAGTTGAAACTGTGCTTTTGCTGTGTAAAAGAGCGGGAGGACATGAAACGGTCTGTACAGCTGCAGGATATTTTGTGCTGCAGATATATTTTTGGACTAATCGGAATCTACTATCTATTCATTAACAAAACTTGTTGTTCCGTAGGAAAGGGTCACAAGGTTTCACAATCTGCGGCAAAGATACTTACACAAGCTTAGTCCAAGCAACAGTAGAGAAATAATGACTGTGGTGGATAAAAAAAAAACAGGAATTACAATATTGTGTGTGTGTTTAGGTTTCTGCAGTAAAGTCAGGCTGTGCGATGGACTGCTCTGTGTATTGAAGCACAATTCCTCACACACATCATCTTAATCCTTAAGGGTTAGGCGAGCTCAGTGGTCATCAATCTTTTTGAAGCCAAGATCTACTTTCGTGTCTGACAAACGTGGATCTAAACAAGTGATCAAATGGCAATAATTTGTTTATTTGTAATATCCAACCATCCTTTCATTTTCTACGGACGACGTGGCGAAGTTGGTAGAGTGGCCGTGCCAGCAATCGGAGGGTTGCTGGTTACTGGGGTTCGATCCCCACCTTCTACCATCCTAGTCACGTCCGTTGTGTCCTTGGGCAAGACACTTCACCCCTTGCTCCTGATGGCTGCTGGTTAGCGCCTTGCATGGCAGCTCCCGCCATCAGTGTGTGAATGTGTGTGTGAATGGGTGAATGTGGAAATACTGTCAAAGCGCTTTGAGTACCTTGAAGGTAGAAAAGCGCTATACAAGTATAACCCATTTATCATTTATTTACCATTTATCGCTTGTTGTTATTAGGGTCACAGTGAGCTGTAGGCTATCCCAAGCGCAGCTGACTTTGGTTCACACTGGACTGGTCGCTAGTCAATCACAGGTACACTAAACAACCATTAAAACTCAAATTCACACTGGTGGATAGTTTAAACCCTCCAATTCGTTGAACATGCACACTCCACACGGATGTTCAGAAGGACATTCAAACCCAAAACGCCAGACTGGGAAAAAAATGGTAGATTATTGGTAAGATTATCACATTCACTCATTCACATATTCCACCTTGCGATATTGTTAGAGCATGATCGTTTCCTAGTGACAGTGACAGTGTTCTGCATAATTTGTAATATTTGATTTTGATAAATTGACATACTTGCCAACCTTGAGACCTTCGAATTCGGGAGATTGGGGGGGTGGGGGGTTAAGGTGTAGGGGGGTGGGGTTTGGTGGTAGCGGGGGTGTATATTGTAGCCCGGAAGAGTTAGGGACGCAAGGGATTCTGGGTATTTGTTCTGTTGTGTTTATGTTGTGTTGCGGTGCGGATGTTCTCCCGAAATGTGTTTGTCATTCTTGTTTGGTGTGGGTTCACAGTGTGGCGCATATTTGTAACAGTGTTAAAGTTGTTTATACAGCCACCCTCAGTGTAACCTGTATGGCTGTTGAGCAAGTATGTCTTGCAGTCACTTTTGTGTGTATGCAGAAGCCGCATACAACATGTGACTGGGCCGGCACGCCGTATGTATGGCGAAAAAGCGGACACGTCGACAGGTTGCAGAGGACGCTAAAGGCAGTGCCATCACGGCACACCCTTAATATTGTTGCTCGGGTGAAAATTGGGAGAAATTCGGGAGAGTGGTTGCCTTGGGAGATTTTCGGGAGAGGCACTGAAATTCGGGAGTCTCCCGTAAAAATCGGGAGGGTTGGCAAGTATGAATTGATAGTTGATTGATTCCCGCTATCACTTATTGGAATAATTTAATTCCCAAATTGGTTCATATATTTTAAAATTGAAAGGGGAGTTGAATGGATTGGATACAGAATAAAAGCACATACGGTACTGTACATTGTTTTCATTCATTTTTTATTTATCTCCTTCATTGATGTGCATCTTGGATCAATAGACAATTAAACCTCAGCATCTGAACACACATTTACACACCAATACCTGAGAAGGAACAGGATGAAGAAAATCTTACATTTTCCTGCCCCCTTCAACATAATATGTAGTCTTACTTAATGGATATCATACAAACCAAACAAATACATCCAAATATAATGAAAACAAACAAAAAACACACAAAAAAAACACAACAAGTGCAAAACTTCATGAAGTACAAACTGAACAAAAAAAAGTAATGTACACCTGACAGGATGATACAAAGCAAATACAAAACCAGACAAAAAATAAGTAAAAAAATAAATATAAAGCAAAATGTAAACACTTATGGCTGTCCATATGATCTTATTGTTCTGTCTTTATATATAAATTTTTTCAATTGGAATATATTTTTACAGTATTTTATCTCATTGTAAAGAGAATTCCATAGTTTAACCCCCACCACTGATAGACCGTATTTTTCGGACGAGAAGTCGCAGTTTTTTTCATAGTTTGGCCGACTTGGTGCGACTTATACTCAGGAGCGACTTATGTGTGAAATTATTAACACATTACCGTAAAATATCAAATAATATTATTTAGCTCATTCACGTAAGAGACTAGACGTATAAGATTTCATGGGATTTAGCGATTAGGAGTGACAGATTGTTTGGTAAACGTATAGCATGTTCTATATGTTATAGTTATTTGAATGACTCTTACCATAATATGTTACGTTAACATACCAGGCACCTTCTCAGTTGGTTATTTAAGCCTCATATAACGCCTGTTGTTCACTATTCTTTATTTATTTTAAATTGCCTTTCAAATATCTATTCTTAATGTTGGGTTTTATCAAATAAATGTCCCCCAAAAATGCGACTTATACTCCAGTGTGACTTATATATGTTTTTTTCCTTCTTTATTATGCATTTTCGGCCGGTGCGACTTATACTCCAGAGCAACTTATACTCCGTTTAAAGTTGTCCTTGAATACTGATGTTTGAAATTACCTTTTATTCTATGCTCTTCATTCTCAGAAGTGATGACCAACATTTTTTGTAAATTTGCTGGTAATGTTTTACTTTTAGCCTTAAACATAACACATGATGTCTGTAACTTTACTAGCTCCTGTAGTTTTATTTTAATAAACCAGAATTAATAAATAATATGTTAGTGTGTTCTAGATAATCCTTAATAGCTCTTTTCTGTAGTTGATACAATGCCTTTATGTTACTCTTATATGTGTTCCCCCACACTTCCACACAGTAGCTGATATATGTCAATATAAGTGGACAATACATACTACATAATGTACATAATGTACATTGTATGATGAATGAAAGACAAATTTAAAGTTTAATTGTATTAAAGTACATGAGATCCCAGGTGAATTATAATATGGAATAAATCCTGATTGTGCAGACTGTACTCGTGGTGTGAGTGGAGCTTGTTTGTGTAAAGACGGCCTTGTGCAGATTGCCTGTTTCCGCTTTAAAGTAGATGAATTGCTGAATTTCCAGGATAGGACCGCCTGGTCACTTCCTCGGTACTTCTCGTTAGCCCCTCAAAATAGTGAGGCTCGTATTTGCTCACTTGCTCACACTGCCACAGACTAAGGACACCTTCAATCAAACACACCAAGGTTTTATTATGGTTGAATATACTGTATGCCGCCTTGCTTACTTTGATATTTCTAAGAGCTGACTGTTTGCTTTTGCACTGGAAGGAGATATTTTGTGGCTCTGAGACTCCTGCTTTAGAAGAGGATGTGTTATTCATCTAGTGGTTGAGTTGATGTATAATCTCACTGGAACACAGAGTGGCCTTTCACATCAACTTCCCTTGCGTCCCAAAGCTGGCTTGTTCCTCACACAGTCAATACACTCCCTCTCTCTTTTGGGCACTTTGTTTGTTAGTCTTTTGTGAAGACCTGTGTAGATGTCACCGTGTTCTCTTGAATGCACTGGAAAAATTTCCAGGGTGACTCCTCTTTATCCTCCTGCGCTTTCCGGAATCCTCTCTTTCCTGTTGTCAATCTTTTTGTTGGCTCGCTCCGAGTCTCCGAGTCCGGCTGCATACAAAAATAAATTACATCTAGTTGTTGAAGAGCAGATTCCTAACTATTGTAGATGAACCCAAGGCATTCCCCCAACAATCTAAACCAGGGGTGTGCGGCCTAGTTTGTTATTGGCCCGCAACACATTCTAAAGACCAAATAAACAGATCCTGGATTAGAACGTTTCACAAAAAACTTAAGAAAAAAAGCAACTGGCTCAAATCCTCCCAAAATGGGACCTTCCATGCTGAAAAACCAAATTGGTCTTACTGTATAATTATAGTCTTTGATTTTCCGGGTGTCCTGCCGAATGAAATGTGTACAAATTCCTTGCAAGATATATACTTTTTCAAGGGTGCTAAAGCCCTCAAAAAGGTTGTAGTTGGCATGATAGCAATATTAATAAGGAATGATAGTAAATGCCATCCATCCATTCTCTACCGCTTATTCCCTTTTGGGGTCGCGGGGGGCGCTGGAGCCTATCTCAGCTACCATCGGGCGGAAAGCGGGGTACACCCTGGACAAGTCGCCACCTCATCGCAGGGCCAACACAGATAGACAGACAACATTCACACTCACATCCACACACTAGGGCCAATTTAGTGTTTCCAATCAACCTATCCCCAGGTGCATGTCTTTGGAGGTGGGAGGAAGCCGGAGTACCCGGAGGGAACCCACGCAGTCATGGGGAGAACATGCAAACTCCACACAGAAAGATCGCGAGCCCGGGATTGAACCCAAGACTACTCAGGACCTTCGTATTGTGAGGCAGATGCACTAACCCCTCTTCCACCGTGCTGCCCTGATAGTAAATGCCCATCCATCCATCCATTTTCTACCGCTTATTCCCTTTGGGGTCGCGGGGGGCGCTGGAGCCTATCTCAGCTACAATCGGGCGGAAGGCGGTGTACACCCTGGACAAGTCGCCACCTCATCGCAGGGCTGATAGTAAATGTAATATCTTAAATTCTGTTGTAACCTATGACACAGCAGTAAAATGTGGATGTTTTGTACAGTTAGTTTAGCACAGGGGTCGGCAACCTTTACCAGTCAAAGAGCCATTTTGACCAGTTTCAAAAATTATAGAAACGATGGGAGCCGCAAAATCTTTTTGAAATTTTAAATGAAATAACACTGCATACAATTTTTTTTTTTTTTGCTTTGTCCTATGTATAAACCAGGGGTCTCAGACACGCTGCCCACACCTTTATGTGGAATTTGAAAGCTGGTGCGGCACGCGGGTTATAAAGGAATGGCGCTTGTCAGCGTCATGCGTGCCGTGTTAGTACAGCATATAGCGGCCACTACAGCCAGCGTGCCTGATCAGCCACACGTTGTGTGGGGCTTCCGCTTGCTCACGTAGGTGACAGCAAGGCATACTTACTCAACAACCACACAGGTCACACTGACGGTGGCGGTATAAAAAAAACAAAAACTTTAACACTCTTACTAATAATGTGCCACACTGTGAACCCACACCAAACAAGAATGACAAACAAGTTTCGGGAGAACATCTGCACGGTAACACAACATAAACACAACAGGACAAATACCCAGAATCCCATGCAGCCCTAACTCTTCCGGGATACATTATACACCCCCCCCCCCCCCCCCCCCCCCCCCCCCACCAAACCCCGCCCACCTCGACCGACGCACAGAGAGAGAGAGAGGGGGGGGGGGGGTTTGATGTGTGAGGGAGCAGGGTTGGGGTGGGGGCGGGGTTTGGTGGTAGCAGGGGTGTATAATGTAGCCCGGAAGAGTCAGGGCTGCATGGGATTCTGGGTGTTTGTTCTGTTGTGTTTATGTTGTGTTAAGGTGCAGATGTTCTCCCGAAATGTGTTTGTCATTCGTGTTTGGTTTTGGTTCAAAGTGTGGCGCATTATTAGTAAGAGTGTTAAAGTTGTTTTATATGACCACCGTCAGTGTAACCTATGTGGCTGTTGACCAAGTATGCCTTGCTGTCACGTACGTGTGCGAGCAGAAGATGTATATTGTATAACAAGTGTTGGGCTGGCACGCTGTTAATACAGATTGTAGAGGGCGCCAAATGTTGTATCATCATGGCACGCCCTTATTATAGCCATAAGGGTGAAAATCGGTGAATATTAATCCCGGGAGTTTTCTGCGAGAGGCACTGAAATCCGGAAGTCTCACGGGAAAATTGGGGGGTTCAGCAAGTAAGCTGCTGAGCCGCATCAGAGTGATCAAAGAGCCGCATGCGGCTCCGGAGCCGCGGGTTGCCGACCCCTGGTTTAGCATGTACTGTACAGTACTGATTGTCCTTACACCTACATTGTATTGTTTTTTTGTATATTTAATGTACAAAATGTATCAAAGTGACCCCCGCTTCTTTCAGTTTTTTTCTGTACTAGGCCCTTTCTTGATCAAGTTTGGACAGCCCTGGTCTAAACTGACATCTCTCCTTGCATGCCTGTGCAGGACAATGTATACAAGAGTCAAACCCGTTTATTTTGACAACTTTTCCATGTTGACAAACTCATCAAGTCCCAGTCTACAATGTTCTACAAAACCCAAAACCAGTAAAGTTGGCATGTTGTGTAATTCATAAATAAAAACAGAGTACAATATTTTGCAAATCCTTTTCAACTTATATTCAATTGAATAGACTGAAAAAACAAGATATTTAATGTTCCAACTGAGAAACTTTATTTTATTTTTTTGCAAATTAAAAACTTTGAATTTAATGGCAGCAACACATTGCAAAAAAGTTGTCACAGGGGCATTTTTACCACTGTGTTATATGGCCTTTCCTTTTTACAACACTCAGTAAATGTTTGAGGACTGAGGAGACCAATTTTTTAAGATTTTCAGGTGGAATTATTTCCCATTCTTGCTTGATGTACAGCTTAAGTTGTTCAACAGTCTCCGTTGTGGTATTTTAGGCTTCATATTCCACCACACATTTTCAATGGGACACAGGTCTGGACTAGAGGCAGGCAAGTCTAGTACCCGCACTCTTTTACTATGAAGCCACGCTGTTGTAACACGTGGCTTGGCATTGTCTTGCTGAAATAAGCAGGGGCGTCCATTATAAGGTTGCTTAGATGGCAACATACGTTGCTCCAAAACCTGTGTGTATCGTTCAGCATTAATGGTGCTTTCACAGATGTGTAAGTTACCCATACCTTGGGCACTAATACACCCCCATACCATCACAGATGCTGGCTTTTGAACTTTGCGCCTATAACAATCCGAATGGTTCTTTTCCTCCTTGTTCCGGAGGACACGACGTCCACAGTTTCCATAAACAATTTGAAATGTGGACTTGTCAGACCACAGAACACTTTTCCACTTTGTATCAGTCCATCTTAGATGAGCTCGTGCCCAGTGAAGCCGGCTGCGTTTCTGGGTGTTGTTGATAAATGGCTTTCACTTTGCATAGTAGAGTTTTAACTTGCACTTACAGATGTAGCGACCAACTGTAGTTACTGACAGTGGTTTTCTGAAGTGTTCCTGAGCCTATGTGGTGATATCCTTTACACACTGATGTCGCTTTTTGATGAAATACCGCCCAAGAAATCGAAGGTCCGTAATATCATCGCTTACGTGCAGTGATTTCTCCAGATTCTCTGAACCTTTTGATGATATTACGGACCGTAGATGGTGAAATCCCTAAATTCCTTGCAAAAGCTGGTTGAGAAATGTTGTTCTTAAACAATTTGCTCACGCATTTGTTGTCAAAGTGGTGACTCTCGCCCCATCCTTGTTTGTGAATGACTGAGCATTTCATGGAAGCTGCTTTTATAGCCAATCATGGCACCCACATGTTCCCAATTAGCCTGTTTAATTGTGGGATGTTCCAAATAAGTGTTTGATGAGCATTCCTCAACTTTCTCAGTCTTTTTTGCCACTTGTACCAGCTTTTTTTTAAACATGTTGCAGGCATCAAATTCCATATGAGCTAATATTTGCAAAAAATAACAAAGTTTTGTAGTTCGAACAATAAGTATCTTGTCTTTGCAGTGCATTCAATTGAATATAGGTTGAAAAGGATTTGCAAATCATTGTATTCTGTTTTCATTTACCATTTACACAATGTGTCAACTTCACTGGTTGTGGGTTTTGTAATTACGAAGATCACAAGATATCCAGCCTGTTGATCTTTTTCTTACTGGTGTCCAAAACGTAAAGCACTTGTTTTTCTGGTGTATGGTGACCGTCAGCCTGTTGCTTCATTTCAAATTCCACTCTGTCGCGACCATATAATTAAACGTGTCATCTTTTCTTGGGTTCATCTTAAAAACCAATGACATAGTGGACATACTGTTGCAGGCATGAGCGTTGCGTGCGTGTTGCCTGTTATCCACTCACCTGGCACAAGCACTTGGTGGCTGGCACAGACAAGAACACAGGGTTGTCAAGGTCTAAAGAGGATTTGATACATGACAAATGACTGCATGCTGTTTAGTGTTCGACTGGAATAGTTTGCCAATACAAATATGCTTGCAGCATACACATACCGGTAAGTGTGCCAGACAACAGCCGGCACTGATTTATTTTCAAAATTGCATCCCAGTATTCTTTCTTTTGAAATGTTTTGTTCCTTTACAACACTCAGAGGATATATCTACAGATTCAGTATATTTATTATATCCATACTTTTGTCTTATAATATAGTGATGTCTAGAGTTGTCCGATAATATCAGACTGCCGATATTATCGGCCGATAAATGCTTTAAAATGTAATATCGGAAATTATCTGTATCGGTTTCAAAATTATCGGTATCGGTTTCAAAAAGTAAAATTCATGACTTTTTAAAACGCCGCTGTGTACACGGACGTAGGGAGAAGGACAGAGCGCCAATAAACCTTAAAGGCACTGCCTTTGCATGCCGGCCCAGTCACATAATATATACGGCTTTTGACACACACAAGTGAATGCAAACGTATACTTGGTCAACAGCCATACAGGTCACACTGAGGGTGGCCGTATAAGCAACTTTAACACTGTTACAAATATGCGGCACACTGTGAACGCACACCAAACAAGAATGACAAACACATTTCGGGAGAATATCCACACACCGTAGCACAACATAAACACAACAGAACAAATACCCAGAACCCCTTGCAGCACTAACTCTTCCGGGACGGCCACAATATATATATATAACTTGAGTTGATTTCTTTTGGAAAACCTTGTTACATTGTTTAATGCATCCAGCGGGGCATCACAACAAAATTAGGCATAATAATGTGTTAATTCCACGACTGTATATATCGGTATCGGTTGATATCGGAATCGGTAATTAAGAGTGGGACAATATCGGAATATCGTATATATCGGCAAAAAAGTGATGTCCACTGTTATTGTTCGCAAGGCTTGTGGCCCAGTTGATTTTCATAACTCTTTGTGGGGTGCAATATATGCAACATAATAACATTAAATGATGGTGACAATGACATTTCTAGAATTCTATTAGGCGACTGTTGTGTAATATGAGAAATATAGTATCTCTCACTTCAGTCTGTCATAACAATTTTGGTGTCCTTAGTTTTTTTTTGTTGGCTGACAATAGTACATTGGGTTTACACAAGCTAGTTTGCTACTAATGCACAATACAAAATCCATTACAAATTTAAACTGCAGCAAGACGGAGGAGTGAGCTACAGATTTCATGGGACCATTAAACACAACTCACATTGAATGGGTTCTGTCCTGTTGACTTATGCGGAATATATACTAGGGGTGTAACGGTACACAAAAATTTCGGTTCGGTACGTACCTCGGTTTAGAGGTCACGGTTCGGTTCATTTTCGGTACAGTAAGAAAGCAACAAAATATAAATTTTTTGGTTATTTATTTACCAAATTTGTAATCAATGGCTTTATCCTTTTAACATTGGGAACACTATAATAATTCTGCCCACGTTAATCAACATTAAACTGCCTCAAGTTGTTGCTCAGATTAAATAAAATGACAAAACTTTTTTTCTACATATAAAAAGTGCAACATTAAACAGTTTCAAGTCAACTCATCATGCTTAATTTATTACAGCATTTGGGAAGCCTGTAGTTGATTTTTATTATGTAAATGTTATATTTTTATCAACATGTGATAGCAGGGACCCTGCCATTCAAAACTAGGCTTCTGCATTACTAATGATTAGTGTAACTATCGCTGAAAAAATAGTACAATAGTAATAGGAGAGACTATTCATCTCTGGACACCATGGAATTCATGTAGGCTTTATGATGCAGTTACATTATTATATCAACTATCAGAGACAGAAACTCTTCATTTAACATAATGTTCTTTTTTGCTGCTTCAACACAGCTCAATCAACACAGGAAAAGGTAAAGTGAAATAACAGACAGGCAGAGCTTTGCTGTCCGTAACACACACACACACACACACACACACACACACACACACACACACACACACACACACACACACACACACCGCAAAATGAGCTAAAGTTGCGCTAAAAGCGAATTAGCCTTCACCTCAAGCCAGGACTGCGAGCGAGCTGAGCTGCCTTTTATATTTCTAGAAGGTCAACGGGCTCATAGTGATGTTACTAGTAGTTGACTGGGAGGTGTTTATTATAATTTGGGGAGAGTCCGCTGCTTGATGCTTTCCTGCTAAACGCTAAGCACTGACTACATGCGCTCTGAATACGCACTGCTGATTGGCTGTTACCGCTCTGTGTGTAACCAATCAGATGGTTGTGTGGGTGGGACAATGCTGGGTGCTGTGTAGAGTACTGACAGAGACAGAGGCAGAAGGAAGCGGAGCAGCTTGTTAAGAGCTTAGGCGGCTACTTAATATGTTCGTGTGGAAACTCGTTCGGTACACCTCCGAACCGAACCGAAACCCCCGTACGGAAACGGTTCAATACAAATACATGTACCGTTACACCCCTAATATATACGGATTGCTACTAAAGACCGCTTGTACCAAGAAATGTATTTCTAACATATTAAAAGGTTCTACTTTTTCTTAATGTGACTTTTTGTTCTTTTGCTTCCGACAGATAACGAGGATCCTCCATCATACAATTATGACTTGGAACACTCCGAAGACCACCAGTCTGGTCACGATGCTCTGTCCCTCACCGGGTCTCCTTCCTCCCCGCCACAGCTCCGCTCTAAGAGTCGATGCAGCCGAGACACCCGGTCGTCTTGTTCCCTTGAGTCCACACTGTCGGTAATGTCATTGACCTGAAATTAAGTTGACTCCTTAAAAATGTCTTACATTTTACTGCTGTAGAAGTGGTTCAAAATGTTAGTCTGTGCTATTATTCAGTGACGGGCAGTAACAAGCTACAAAAAAAGGAGTAAATTTGACTAAGTGTCTAGGTGCATGTCCCTTTAAGAAGGCCGTGCTGCCTTGGTTCCGCACCTGGGTCCGGAACTCAAAATTAGTCCCTCTCCTAGCTGGAAGTCACCAAAAAAAAACGGAGTAAATTTGACTAAGTGTCTAGGTGCCTGTCCCTTTAAGCTATGTAGCTTAACTACATTTTCCAGTAGCTTGGCGGTAGCTTAGCTACTTTTTTAACGAGTAGCTTTTTCTGTAGCTTAGCTACTTTTAGACCCATGTAGGTAGGTAGCTTACATCAAAGCTACAAGCTACAAAGAGAGAAAATGGACTGCGAATCCAGGCCCCCATAAAATATGGAGAAAATACAATGACCTGGATGAATGAGAACATCCGTACATACGGAGAAAAACCATAATGATAGGTTGGTGTTTGTATGATGAGTCACAATTGGCTAAGGTTAGGGAGAAACATTACGGACCGGCCAATCAAGAGGCAAGATAAGGCTGGTCATAGAAACTCGTAAGAAAAATCATAACATGCACACTTCAAAAACTGAAATCTAAGTAAGATTAAATATCTCAAATAAGGGTGATATTTGCTTATTTTCTGTCTGATAAGATAATTCTTCTCATTAAGCAGATTTTTATGTTAGAGTGTTTTACTTGTTTTAAGTGTTTTGGTCCTAAATGATCTCAGTAAGATATTACAGCTTGTTGCTGAGATTTGATGACCTATATTGAGTAAAACATGCTTGAAACTAGAATATCAACTGTTGCAAAGCTGTGTCATCAACACTCACAAGTATAAAACTACTTTTTTAAAGTAATAATTTCTTACTTCAAGCATGAAAAAAAAAATCATGATGCCGAGCGCATATCATTATGTCAAGATAATGACACTAGCATTTACTTAATTTAAGAATATTTTTCAACATATTGAGCTAAAAGGTCTCATTGTTTTTGTCTACCAAGAAAAGTGCACTTGTTATTAGTGAGAATATACTTATTTTAAGGTATTGGGTTCATTGAAGTTAGCTCATTTGACTTGTTTTGGAAAGTCATGACAAGCCATATGTTCTTGTTCTATTGGCAGGATAGAGCAGCACTTTTATTGTGAAGACAAGAACTGTGTGGTCAGTCTCTACAGTTTTGATGGCCGGTACGGCGAGGGAGTCTGTTGAATTGAAACATGCTTTATGTGTAGGTCGGTTTTTTTTCTTCTTATTGAGTTCGCAGCAGCCCACGTCATCTCACAAGATCCTCGGCTGCCGTGAATGTCAATCAAGTGACAAAAGTGATGTCATAGTAATTTTTAGGTCTATGTTTTGAACGCCTCCCGACACACCCTCAACGATCGACCAGTAGCTTGTGATCGATCTGATGGGCACCTCTGTTTTATATATATATGTGTGTGTGTGTATATATATATATATATATATATATATATATATATGTATATATATGTATATATATATGTATATATATATATAGTTGCGATCAAAAGTTGACATACACTTGTAAAGAACATAATGTCATGGCTGTCTTCAGTTTCCAATCATTTCTACAACTCTTATTTTTTTGTGATAGAGTGATTGGAGCACATACTTGTTGGTCACAAAAAACATTCATGAAGTTTGGTTCTTTTCTGAATTTATTATGGGTCTACTGAAAATGTGAGCAAATGTGCTGGGTCAAAAGTATACATACAGCAATGTTAATATTTGCTTACATGTCCCTTGGCAAGTTTCACTGCAATAAGGCGCTTTTGGTAGCCATCCACAAGCTTCTGGTTCAATTTTTGACCACTCCTTTTGACAAAATTGGTGCAATTCAGCTAAATTGGTTGGTTTTCTGACATGGACTTGTTTCTTCTGCATTGTCCACACTTTTAAGTCAGGACTTTGGGAAGGCCATGCTAAAACCTTAATTCTAGCCTGATTTAGCCATTCCTTTACCACTTTTGACGTGTGTTTGGGGTCACTGTCCTGTTGGAACACCCAACTGCGCCCAAGACCCAACCTCCGGGCTGATGATTTTATGTTGTCATGAAGAATTTGGAGGTAATCTTCCTTTTTCATTGTCCCATTTACTGTCTGTAAAGCAGCAGTTCCATTGACAGCAAAACAGGCCCCGAGCATAATACTACCACCACCATGCTTGACGGTAGGATTGGTGTTCCTGGGATTAAAGGCCTCACCTATTTCTCCTCCAAACATATTGCTGGGTATTGTGGCCAAACAGCTCAATTTTTGTTTTATCTGACCACAGAACTTTCCTCCAGAAAGTCTTATCTTTGTCCATGTGATGTCAGATGAAACACAAATTGAGATGTTTGGCCACAATACCCAGCAATATGTTTGGAAGAGAAAAGGTGAGGCCTTTAATCCCAGGAACACCATACCTACCGTCAAGCATGGTGGTGGTAGTATTATGCTCTGGGCCTGTTTTGCTGCCAATGGAACCGGTGCTTTATAGAGAGTAAATGGGACAATGAAAAAGTAGGATTACCTCCAAATTCTTCAGGACAACCTAAAATCATCAGCCCGGAGGTTGGGTCTTGGGCGCTGTTGGGTGTTCCAACAGGACAATGACCCCAAACACACGTCAAAAGTAGTAAAGGAATGGCTAAATCAGGCTAGAATGAAGGTTTTAGAATGGCCTTCCCAAAGTCCTGATTTAAACGTGTGGACAATGCTGAAGAAACAAGTCCATGTCAGAAAACCAACAAATTTAGCCAAACTGCACCAATTTTGTCAAGAGGAGTGGTCAAAAATGCAACTAGAAGCTTGCCAGAAGCTTGTGGATGGCTACCAAAAGCGCCTTATTGCAGTGAAACTTGCCAAGGGACATGTAAGCAAATATTAACATTGCTGTATGTATACATTTTCAGTAGACCCATAATAAATTCATAAAAGAACCAAACTTCATGAATGTTTTTTGTGACCAATCACTCTATCACCAAAAAATAAGAGTTGTACAAATGATTGGAAACTCAAAACAGCCATGACATTATGTTCTTTACAAGTGTATAAAAACTTTTGATCCGTCTGTATATATGTATGTATAGATTATTTTTCTCTTGTCAATCCTTATGCAGTAATTGATAAATGATTCTATAAATGGCTGACCAAAGTGAATGTACAAGCCAGATGTGAGTGCTTCTCCATATGGGTATTCCACGCACATAAAACATAGTGTGGGCAAACAGATGTTAGGAGAGCCACATCCCCAGCCCCGTGTCCTGTTCCTCTTGTATCTGAGCTATTCTTTCCCTTTAATGTGCACTACTTGTGGTCTTCAACATTGATAAAAAAGCTAATATAATGGCTGCAGTTCCGACATGATACCCTGCACCAGGATGACTAATGTTTTTGACTTGTTGGAGTAATAAGTTCAGGTCTAGAAACACATTTGTCTTCTTTAGGTTACCACACATGTCTGACTGAGGCCCTTTGGAATGTAAAACTCCTCCGGAGTTTAATCAAATATGCTTTGTCCTCCTTAATCTTACAATAATATGTGAAGCTGCATGTGTGTGTTGGCTATTAATTGTGCTTCACGCATCCATCAACAGGAGGGCTGCTGTGTCCCAATATGATTGTTTTCTCTCTGCCTTTTCTCGTCAGGTGGAGCTGGATCAGGAAAAAGATATGGAGATGAGGAAGTGGGTTCTGTCGGGAATCCTGGCCAGTGAGGAGACCTACCTCAACCATCTAGAAGCACTTTTGATTGTCAGTTTGACTTTTGACACACATTAATACAAGTATTTTTTTTAACTGTGTTAAGTGGCACCCTTTGGTTTTTGCTAGTAATCCGTTCCAAAAGATCCGGGACCAAATTGTACAAAAGCGGAAAAAAACTTGTCCTGCAAGAAATAATGTAAATCCAATTTGTTCCACAGACCCAAACATATTAACACAAAACAGTTCAAATTCAATAGTGTTTATCACCTACTTTATAAAAGTGCTATTATTAGCAACTTTCTTTGGCCCCACGGGGGCTTATTTTGTGGATCTACACATCCACTGTAATGATATCAAGTACAAGAGCGTATCTAGTCGAAACTACTATCGATACTTTTGTTATCGATACTACTATCGATAATTTTTATCGTCAAAAAATCTTTATTTATTTAAAAAAAAATCATATTATGTTTATAAACTTAGAAAATATGTCCCTGGACACATGATGACTTTGAATATGACCAATATATGATCCTGTAACTACTATCAGATCCATACTCAAATGTGTAGTATCAGCCAAAACTAATGTAAAGTATCAAAGAAGATAAGGATATGTGATTATTACATTTTAACAGAAGTGCAGATAGGGGTGGTATAGCTCGGTTGGTAGAGTGGCCGTGCCAGCAACTTGAGGGTTCCAGGTTCGATCCCCGCTTCCGCCATCCTAGTCTCTGCCGTTGTGTCCTTGGGCAAGACACTTTACCCACCTGCTCCCAGTGGTTTAAATGTAACTTAGATATTGGGTTTCGCTATGTAAAAGCACTTTGAGTCACTAGAGAAAAGCGCTATATAAATATAATTCACTTCACATAGAACATGTTAAAACAGAAAATAAGCAGATATTAACAGTAAATGAACAATCCATCCATCCATCCATCTTCTTCCGCTTATCCGAGGTCGGGTCGCGGGGGCAGCAGCTTAAGCAGGGAAGCCCAGACTTCCCTCTCCCCAGCCACTTCGTCCAGCTCCTCCCGGGGGATCCCGAGGCGTTCCCAGGCCAGCCGGGAGACATAGTCTTCCCAGCGTGTCCTGGGTCTTCCCTGTGGCCTCCTACCGGTCGGACGTGCCCGAAACACCTTCCTAGGGAGGCGTTCGGGTGGCATCCTGACCAGATGCCCGAACCACCTCATCTGGCTCCTCTCGATGTGGAGGAGCAGCGGCTTTACTTTGAGCTCCCCCCGAATGACAGAGCTTCTCACCCTATCTCTAAGGGAGAGCCCCGCCACTCGGCAGAGGAAACTAATTTCGGCCGCTTGTACCCGAGATCTTGTCCTTTCGGTCATGACCCAAAGCTCATGACCATAGGTGAGGATGAGAACGTAGATCGACCGGTAAATCGAGAGCTTTGCCTTCCGGCTCAGCTCCTTCTTCACCACAACGGATCGATACAGCGTCCGCATTACTGAAGACGCCGCACCGATCCGCCTGTCGATCTCACGATCCACTCTTCCCCCACTCGTGAACAAGACTCCGAGGTACTTGAACTCCTCCACTTGGGGCAAGATCTCCTCCCCAACCCGGAGATGGCACTCCACCCTTTTCCGGGCGAGAACCATGGACTCGGACTTGGAGGTGCTGATTCTCATCCCAGTCGCTTCACACTCAGCTGCGAACCGATCCAGTGAGAGCTGAAGATCCTGGCCAGATGAAGCCATCAGGACCACATCATCTGCAAAAAGCAGAGACCTAATCCTGCAGCCACCAAACCAGATCCCCTCAACGCCTTGACTGCGCCTAGAAATTCTGTCCATAAAAGTTATGAACAGAATCGGTGACAAAGGGCAGCCTTGGCGGAGTCCAACCCTCACTGGAAACGTGTCCGACTTACTACCGGCAAAGCGGACCAAGCTCTGGCACTGATCATACAGGGAGTGGACTGCCACAATCAAACAGTCCGATACCCCGTACTCTCTGAGCACTCCTCACAGGACTTCCCGAGGGACACGGTCGAATGCCTTCTCCAAGTCCACAAAACACATGTAGACTGGTTGGGCAAACTCCCATGCACCCTCAAGGACCCTGCCGAGAGTATAGAGCTGGTCCACAGTTCCACGACCAGGACGAAAACCACACTGTTCCTCCTGAATCCGAGGTTCGACTATCCGGCGTAGCCTCCTCTCCAGTACACCTGAATAGACCTTACCGGGAAGGCTGAGGAGTGTGATCCCACGATAGTTAGAACACACCCTCCGGTTCCCCTTCTTAAAGAGAGGAACCACCACCCCGGTCTGCCAATCCAGAGGTACCGCCCCCGATGTCCACGCGATGCTGCAGTCTTGTCAACCAAGACAGCCCCACAGCATCCAGAGCCTTAAGGAACTCCGGGCGGATCTCATCTACCCCCGGGGCCTTGCCACCGAGGAGCTTTTTAACTACCTCAGCAACCTCAGCCCCAGAAATAGGAGAGCCCACCACAGACTCCCCAGGCACTGCTTCCTCATAGGAAGACGTGTTGGTGGGATTGAGGAGGTCTTCGAAGTATTCCCTCCACCGATCTACAACATCCGCAGTCGAGGTCAGCAGAACACCATCCTCACCATACACGGTGTTGATAGTGCACTGCTTCCCCTTCCTGAGGCGGCGGATGGTGGACCAGAATTGCTTCGAAGCTGTCCGGAAGTCGTTTTCCATGGCCTCACCGAACTCCTCCCATGTCCGAGTTTTTGCCTCTGCGACCGCTGAAGCCGCACACCGCTTGGCCTGTCGGTACTTGTCCGCTGCCTCAGGAGTCCTATGAGCCAAAAGAACCCGATAGGACTCCTTCTTCAGCTTGACGGCATCCCTCACCGCCGGTGTCCACCAACGGGTTCTAGGATTACCGCCACGACAAGCACCAACTACCTTGCGGCCACAGCTCCAATCAGCCGCCTCGACAATAGAGGCGCGGAACATGGTCCATTCGGACTCAATGTCCAGCACCTCCCTCGTGACATGTTCAAAGTTCTTCCGGAGGTGGGAATTGAAACTCTCTCTGACAGGAGACTCTGCCAGACGTTCCCAGCAAACCCTCACTATGCGTTTGGGCCTGCCAGGTCTGTCCGGCATCCTCCCCCACCATCGCAGCCAACTCACCACCAGGTGGTGATCGGTAGAAAGCTCCGCCCCTCTCTTCACCTGAGTGTCCAAAACATGAGGCCGCAAATCCGATGACACAACTACAAAGTCGATCATGGAACTGCGGCCTAGGGTGTCCTGGTGCCAAGTGCACATATGGACACCCTTATGTTTGAACATGGTGTTCGTTATGGACAATCTGTGACGGGCACAAAAGTCCAATAACAAAACACCGCTCGGGTTCAGATCCGGGCAGCCATTCTTCCCAATCACGCCTCTCCAGGTTTCACTGTCGCTGCCAACATGAGCATTGAAGTCCCCCAGTAGCACGAGGGAATCACCCGGGGGAGCACTCTCAAGTACTCCCTCGAGTGAATCCAAAAAGGGTGGGTACTCTGAGCTGCGGTTTGGCGCGTAAGCGCAAACCACAGTCAGGACCCGTTCCCCCACCCGAAGGCGGAGGGAAGCTACCCTCTCGTCCACCGGGTTGAACTCCAACGTACAGGCTCTGAGCCGGGGGGGAAACAAGAATTGCCACCCCAGCCTGTCGCCTCTCACTGCCGGCAACGCCAGAGTGGAAGAGAGTCCAGCCCCTCTTGAGAGAACTGGTTCCAGAGCCCTTGCTGTGCGTCGAAGTGAGTCCGACTATATCTAGCCGGAACTTCTCCACCTCGCGCACTAGCTCAGGCTCCTTCCCCCCCAGCGAGGTGACGTTCCACGTCCCAAGAGCTAGCTTCTGTAGCCGAGGATCGGACCGCCAAGTGCCCTGCCCTCGGCTGCCGCCCAGCTCACATCGCACCCGACCTCTATGACCCCTGCTATGGGTGGTGAGTCCATTGGAGGGGGGGACCCACGTTGCCTCTTCGGGCTGTGCCCGGCCGGGCCCCATGGGGACAGGCCCGGCCACCAGGCGCTCGCCATCGTGCCCCACCTCCGGGCCTGGCTCCAGAGGGGGGCCCCGGTGACCCGCGTCCGGGCAAGGGAAATCTGGGTTCCTTGTTTGTTTTCTTCATAAAGGTCTTCGAGCTGCTCTTTGTCTGATCCCTCACCTAGGACCAGTTTGTCTTGGGAGACCCTACCAGGGGGCATAAAGCCCCCGGACAACATAGCTCCTAGGATCATTGGGACACGCAAACTCCTCTACCACGTTAAGGTGGCAGCTCAGAGAGGAGAGTAAATGAACAAGTGGATTATTAATTCATTTTTACAGCTTGTCCCTCATAATGTTGACAAACTAATACACTGATAAATTACACAATATGTTACTGCTAGGGCTGCAACTAACGATTAATTTGATAATCGATTAATCTGTCGATTATTACTTCGATTAATCGATTAATAATCGGATAAAAGAGACAAACTACATTTCTATCCTTTCCAGTATTTTATTGAAAAAAAAACCCAGCATACTGGCACCATACTTATTTTGATTATTGCTTCTCAGCTGTTTGTACATGTTGCAGTTTATAAATAAAGGTTTATTTAAAAAAAAATTAAAATAAAAAATAAAATTGCCTCTGCGCATGCGCATAGCATAGATCCAACGAATCGATGACTAAATTAATCGGCAACTATTTTTATAATCGATTTTAATCGATTTAATCGAGTAGTTGTTGCAGCCCTAGTTACTGCATATGTCAGCAGACTAATTAGGAGCCTTTGTTTGTTTACTTGCTACTAAAAGACAAGTTGTCTATTATGTTCATTATTTAATTTAAGGACAATTTTTTTTGTTAAAGTAAAGCCAATAATGCTATTTTCGTGGTCTCCTTTATTTAGAAAAGTATCGAAATACATTTTGGTATCGGGACAACCCTAGTTGGGACAATTCCAAGGGCTCCTTTTTCTAACAGCTGTCAAATATAATAAATCATTCGGCTGTATTATTTTATCTCTGCTGCTGCAGTGGCGTCTTGCTGCTGGGGGAAGCAATCCAGTGTGTCCGATGCACTGCAAAAAGTCAGTGTTCAAAAACAAGAAAAAAAAATACAAAAATGAGGGGTATTTTATTTGAACTAAGCAAAATTATCTGCCAATAGAACAAGAAAATTTGGCTTGTCAAGACTTTCCAAAACAAGTAAAATTAGCTAACCTCAATGAACTCAAAAATACCTTAAAATAAGTGAGGTACGAGTACGTATTTTCTATTGTTTCGTTGAAAATAAAACAGCAGCTGTTTTAATTATGAGACACAATAGTGTCAAAGTCATGATTTTTTTTTTTTTCATGCTTGAAATAATAAATGATTACTTTAAAAAAGTAGTTTTATACTTGTGAGTGTTGATGACACAGCTTTGCAACAGTTGATATTCTAGTTTCAAGCATGTTTTACTCAATATAGGTCATCAAATCTCAGCAACAAGCTGTAATATCTTACTGAGATCATTTAGGACCAAAACACTTAAAACAAGTAAAACACTCTAACATAAAATCTGCTTAGTGAGAAGAATTATTTTATCAAACAGAAAATATATCACCCTTATTTGAGATATTTAATCTCACTTAGATTTCAGTTTTTGCAGTGTGTGCTTTTCTGTCGCGTCTTTGCGTCCGTGATTGACAGTTTAGCCTGCTTCTGCTTGGACATACACACGCCGCATTGGCTGTGAAACTCAAAACGACGGAGGGTGGTCGCGCTTCTCCCTCGCCATGCCTGCCTGTGCGGGCGAGTTGTTGGAGCTCTTGGTTTGAGCAAGCTGTTCCAATCCCTCGCTTACTGCCAGAGAAATATGCTTTTGACTGTGAAGAAACAAAAATAACTTCTATGTCCCTCAAGACAGCTCGTCACAACATTTTCAGGATCATCACTTGAGTACATTACACCAGGGGTGTCAAACTCATTTTAGGTCAGGGACCGCATGGAGGAAAATCTGTGCACACTATTAAAATCATGGCATTAAAACTAAAAAATAAAGACAACTTCAGATTGTTTTATTTGTCTTACTTTGGCCAAAAATAGAACAAACACATTCTGAAAATATTACAATAAAAATTTAGAAAACAATACCGGCCGTGGTAATGTTTAGATCCATGAAGGAATGAAGAAAGTGAATGAATGTTTATAACTGAATACATTTAAATATGCATAAAAATGTGTTTTCTTTAGTTTTTTTTATGAATTGAGTAACGTTTATGACAACTAGAGATGTCCGATAATGGCTTTTTTGCCGATATCCGATATCCCGATATTGTCCAACTCTTAGTTACCCATTCCGATATCAACCGATACCGATATATACAGTCGTGGAATGAACACATTATTATGCCTAATTTTGTTGTGATGCCCCGCTGGATGCATTAAACAATGTAACAAGGTTTTCCAAAATAAATCAACTCAAGTTATGGAAAAAAAATGCCAACATGGCACTGCTATATTTATTATTGAAGTCACAAAGTGCATTATTTTTTTTAACATGCCTCAAAACAGCAGCTTGGTATTTGGGACATGCTCTCCCTGAGAGAGCATGAGGAGGTTGAGGTGGGGGGCGGGGTTAGGAGGTAGTGGGGGTTGTATATTGTAGCGTCCCGGAAGAGTTAGTGCTGCTTCTGGGTATTTGTTCTGTTGTGTTTATGTTGTGTTACGGTGCGGATGTTCTCCCGAAATGTGTTTGTCATTCTTGTTTGGTGTGGGTCCACAGTGTGGCGCATATTTGTTACAGCGTTAAAGTTGTTTATACAGCCACCCTCAGTGTGACCTGTATGGCTGTTGACCAAGTATGCCTTGCATTCACCTGTGTGTGTGTGTGTGAAAAGCCGCAGATATTATGTGACTGGGCCGGCACGCAAAGTCAGTGCCTTTAAGGTTTATTGGCGCTCTGCACTTCTCCCTACGTCCGTGTACACAGCGGCGTTTTAAAAAGTCATAAATTTTACTTTTTGAAACCAATACCGAAAATTTTTAAACCGATAATTTCCGATATTACATTTTAAAGCATTTATCGGCCGATAATATCGGCAGTCCGATATTATCGGACATCTCTAATGACAACCTACCGGTAATTAGATAATTGACTTTGACACCACTGATTTACACCATTCAATATGTCCAAAAAGGAGTCGGAAGAAGCAGGGTTTATTGAATCCTCATTCAGACTACCGTATTTTTGGGAGTATAAATCGCACCGGAGTATAAGTCGCACCTGCCGAAAATGCATAATAAAGAAGGAAAAAAACATATATAAGTCGCACTGGAGTATAAGTCGCATTTTTTGGGGAAATTTATTTGATAAAAGCCAACACCAAGAATAGACATTTGAAAGGCAATTTAAAATAAATAAAGAATAGTGAATAACAGGCTGAATAAGTGTACGTTATATGAGGCATAAATAACCAACTGGTATGTTAACGTAACATATTATGGTAAGAGTCATTCAATTAACTATAACATATAGAACATGCTATACGTTTACCAAACAATCTGTCACTCCTAATCGCTAAATCCCATGAAATCTTATACGTCTAGTCTCTTACGTGAATGAGATAAATAATATTATTTGATATTTTACGGTAATGTGTTAATCATTTCACACATAAGTCGCTCCTGAGTATAAGTCGCACCCCCGGCCAAACTATGAAAAAAACTGTGACTTATAGTCCGAAAAATACGGTTTATGTTTAACACGTTTCAGACTACCGGTATATGTTTAACACGTTGACTGTTCTTATTTTTAAAGCCCATGAAGCCTCTCAGGGCGGCAGCCACAACGTCCCAACCGATGCTGACCAATCAACAGATAGAGACTATTTTCTTCAAAGTCCCAGAGCTCCATGAGATCCATAAAGACTTCTATGACGCTCTGCTTCCTCGTATCCAAGACTGGAGTTACCAGCAGTGTGTGGGAGACCTCTTCCAGAGACTGGTACAATTTCATTTTTTTTTTTAGATTTATTCACTTTTTCCCCCCACTCAATGCCCGTAATAAGTGCCAACTCAGGCATGAAAACGTATCATTTAAGAACAGCAGTGTAATTATTTTTGTGAGCAAGAAATTATTAAAGGGGAACGGAATTTTGCTTATCATTCACAATCCTTATGTATGACAAGAACACATGTTTTTCTTTCTTTTTTATGCATTCTGACTCAATGAAGTCAATTCGAGGTCCTCTCATAAAACCGCTCATAAAACCCACTAAAAAAACAGCCAAAAAGCGCCAACAATACATTTTGTGACCTGAATATTAACTAAGTATTAGTGATATTGTTATTATAAGGGCTAACATTAAGGGATTTATTTTAGCGGCGCTTTGATTACAGAGAGTAACTAGTTTGTGCTGCTGTATTGACATCATGCGCTGGGGAGCTGCTCTCTCGCCTGTTAGCTGGTGAAAGTAAATTCTAGATTATAAATCATGCCTCTGACTTGGATAGTAGAAGAATTTGGCCATAACCCGGGAAGTTGGTACACTTTCACAGCCAACTTGGGGACGGTGTGGCTCGGTTGGTGGAGCGGCCAAGCCAGCAACCTGAGGGTTCCTTTCAATCCCTGGCTTCCGCCATCCTAGTCATATCTGTTGCGTCCTTCAGCATGACACTTCACTCTTGCTCCTGATTGGTCGCGGTTAGGGCCTTGCACGGTAGCTCCTTCCATCAGTGTGGGAATATGTGTAATAATGAGTGAATGTGGAAATAGTGCCAAAATGCTTTGAGGACCTATAAGGTATAAAAGCGCTACACAAGTATAACCCATTTACCATAACCCATTAACTTCAACCTGGAGATGGTGAGAAAGACACAAAAAGAGGCTGATTTTTTTCACCCTTTTTTTTTTAACCCTTTTTCACGGACTATAATTAATTCTTCATCCAAACGCCTATTAGTCGTTATCCCAGTGAAAGTAGACATTGTACAGTAAGTGTTTGTTGTCTCTCATGAAGTCTGCTGTAAGTCAGTGTTGTTGTTAAAGGGAAAAGCGAACGTTGTGATGCGTTTATGAAATCAGTACGGCGCCGTATTTGAAAATGATTAAAATACGTAAATATTAGAGATGTCCGATAATGGCTTTTTTGCCGATATCCGATATCCTGATATTGTCCAACTCTTAATTACAGATTCCGATATCAACCGATACTGATATGTACAGTCGTGGAATTAACACATTATTATGCCTAATTTTGTTGTGATGCTCCGCTGGATGCATTAAACAATGTAACAAGGTTTTCCAAAATAAAATCAACTCAAGTTATGGAAAAAAATGCCAACATGGCACTGCCATATTTATTATTGAAGTCACAAAGTGCATTATTTTTTTTAACATGCCTCAAAACAGCAGCTTGGAATTTGGGACATGCGCTCCCTGAGACAGGGGGGGTGTGTATTGTAGCGTCCCGAAAGAGTTAGTGCTGCAAGGGGTTCTGGGTATTTGTTCTGTTTATGTTGTGTTACGGTGCGGATGTTCTCCCGAAAGGTGTTTGTCATTCTTGTTTGGTGTGGGTTCACAGTGTGGCGCATATTTGTAACAGTGTTAAAGTTGTTTATACGGCCACCCTCAGTGTGACCTGTATGGCTGTTGACCAAGTATGAATTGCATTCACTTGTGTGTGTGAAAAGACGTAGATATTATGTGATTGGACCGGCACGCAAAGGCAGTGACTTTAAGGTTTATTGGCGCTCTGTACTTCTTCCTACGTCCGTGTACACAGCGGCGTTTTAAAAAGTCATACATTTTACTTTTTGAAACCGATACCGATAATTTTGAAACCGATACCGATAATTTACGATATTACATTTTAAAGCATTTATCAGCCGATATTGTCGGCAGTCCGATATTATCGGACATCCCTAGTAAATATTACATGTTTTTAAGAATGTGCCTGCTACTACATGATATACTTATAATGTATATAAAACCTTGATGGAGGTGTTTGGATGTTTTAAGAGCACTTTAGAGCGACTCCTATTGGCTCCATCGTTAGCGGACTTTTACTAACGTTTATTTACGAGTTAAAATGCATAAGAAAGGAAAACATGTGTTCTTGTCTTTTTATGTGAATGATAGGCAACATTCCAAAAACAGTGCAGTTCTCCTTTAATGGAAAAAATGGTTTCTTGCTTGCTAACATCATTCCGTACATATTAGAGACTTAGACTTCCTTTTATTGTCATTCAAATTTGAACTTTACAGTACAGATAAGAACAAAATTAGGCTCCAGCACCCCCCGTGACCCCGAAATGGACAAGCGATAGAAAATGGATGGATGGATAGCTCATGGTAGGATAAAAGAGCAATAAGGTGCAGCTATAAATAAATAGATTACTGTACAGATAAATATATTGCACTTTTGCATATGCATCCACGTTTATGGATGTATGTTATATTGTCTTTATATTCCAGCGAGTTAATCCATTTTGGGGGGAATTGAGGGGATTATTTTAAAGCGTTCAAGAGTCTTACGGCCTGAGGGAAGAAGCTGTTACATAACCTGGAGGCATTGGCGTTGTTAGGCCTATTTTAGGGGGGCTCAAGCCCCCCTAAAATATTCTTAAGCCCCCCTAAATAATTTGGTGTTTTTTTGGTTTTTTTTACAAATAAATGCCGACATATTCATTATAAAGTGGCCCAAATATGAGTTTAAATAAATAATCATATAACCTGTTATTATTCACTCAGTTTCCCCTCACTTCGTAGCGTAAGGTAGAGAGCCCCTTTCGTGCGTCGGTATCCAATCCATTCCACTTGTTCATATAGAAAATGCCCACATCACTCAAATTCCAGCCCGCATTTTCTCTGCGACCTTGCTTGCGGTCCTGCAGGTGTACGAAGCACATTATCTTCCTTTACAATGAGTGAAGCTGCACAAAACCTTGTGTGTGCAATTGTAAATCATTTATTTTTTAAGTTTTGTGTTTCTTGTAGAATCTATATAAAGTAATATACATAAGCCTATTGTTAAAATAATGAAAAAAACATCATTAAATATATGTGTTTTATTGTATTGTTACATTAATAGCTGTTTTATTATTATAGGATGGCTTGTTAAACATTTAATAGGATTTTCAGAGGGTGGAAAAACCAAGACATTTAATATAAAATGTAAAATGAATAAATACATAAAAAGAAAAAGAAAATATATGGTTAAAAGCCATCGTCCCGGGGAGCATTTCATTTCGTCCCGTGCATTTAAAAAAAATAATAATAATAACAATGAATAATTTCTAAGTCTTTGTTAGCCGTTTGTGAAGTTTTGTGCTTGTGCGTAACATTCACTCGCATCCTGTGCATCTCCTGGGGGCAAAGCCCCCCCCGTCCTTAAAAGCTAGTGACGCCCCTGCCTGGAGGTATATGCATGTAGCAGAGAAACAACGGCCAACAAGGAGGTCTTGAAGTGAAGAAATGATGATGTCTTTATGTGACAGAGTGTTAAGTTGCCATATAAACCCCACAATTATGAAAAATACTTATATTAAGTTGACAGTTGCCAAGTCCTTCCCCTTGAAATACACATTTATTGAATGAAAAGTCCTAGATGCCACACCTCATCTGAAAAGAGACTTTCAGGGAACAAGATTAGAATCTTTGTGTACACGTTTTGCCGTGCACATTTGAGCAGACTGCCTGGAGTCTTCTCTTGGCCCCATAAAAAGCCTGGCCTCGCCACATGACACACAGTAAAGGAGAACAAAAACATTCTATAGGAGGAATCTGGATAGGAGCTTGTTCAGTGTTGGAAAAAGATGAAACACACATTCATACGTGGATTTATATATAGACACGTGACGAATCGCTTGCTTTCGTTCCATTTGTAACGGTGAATGCAGCCAGAGCACAGCATACGTGACACGGCAATTTCCAGTGCTTGTCATATGCTGTTAAAGGAAAAGGAAGTTTATTTTTATACCCTGTTTGACATCAATTCTATCTATCTACAAACCCTGTTTCCATATGAGTTGGGAAATTGTGTTAGATGTAAATATAAACGAAATACAATTATTTGCAAATCTTTTTCAACCCATATTCAGTTGAATATGCTACAAAGACAAGATATTTGATGTTCAAACTCATAAACTTTATTTTTTTTTTGCAAATAATAATTAACTTAGAATTTCATGGCTGCAACACGTGCCAAAGTAGTTGGGAGAGGGCATGTTCACCACTGTGTTACATGGCCTTTCCTTTTAACAACACTCCGTAAACGTTTGGGAACTGAGGAGACACATTTTTGAAGCTTCTCAAGTGGAATTCTTTCCCATTCTTGCTTGATGTACAGCTTAAGTTGTTCAACAGTCCGGGGGTCTTCGTTGTGGTATTTTAGGCTTCATAATGCGCCACACATTTTCAATGGGAGACAGGTCTGGACTACAGGCAGGCCAGTCTAGTACCCGCACTCTTTTACTATGAAGCCACGTTGATGTAACTAACACGTGGCTTGGCATTGTCTTGCTGAAATAAGCAGGGGCGTCCATGGTAACGTTGCTTGGATGGCAACATATGTTGCTCCAAAACCTGTATGTACCTTTCAGCATTAATGGCGCCTTCACAGATGTGTAAGTGACCCATGCCTTGGGCACTAATACACCCCCATACCATCACAGATGCTGGCTTTTCAACTTTGCGCCTATAACAATCCGGATGGTTCTTTTCCTCTTTGGTCCGGAGGACACGACGTCCACAGTTTCCAAAAACAATTTGAAATGTGGACTCGTCAGACCACAGAACACTTTTCCACTTTGTATCAGTTCAGCTTAGATGAGCTCAGGCCCAGCGAAGCCGACGGCGTTTCTGGGTGTTGTTGATAAACGGTTTTCGCCTTGCATAGGAGAGTTTTAACTTGCACTTACAGATGTAGTGACCAACTGTAGTTACTGACAGTGGGTTTCGTTTCTGAAGTGTTCCTGAGCCCATGTGGTGATATCCTTTACACACTGATGTCGCTTGTTGATGCAGTACAGCCTGAGGGATCGAAGGTCACGGGCTTAGCTGCTTACGTGCAGTGATTTCTCCAGATTCTCTGAACCCTTTGATGATATTACGGACCGTAGATGGTGAAATCCCTAAATTCCTTGCAATAGCTGGTTGAGAAAGGTTTTTCTTAAACTGTTCAACAATTTGCTCACGCATTTGTTGACAAAGTGGTGACCCTCGCCCCATCCTTGTTTGTGAATGACTGAGCATTTAATGGAATCTACTTTTATACCCAATCATGGCACCCACCTGTTTCCAATTTGCCTGTTCACCTGTGGGATGTTCCAAATAAGTGTTTGATGAGCATTCCTCAACTTTATCAGTATTTATTGCCACCTTTCCCAATTTCTTTGTCACGTGTTGCTGGCATCAAATTCTAAAGTTAATGATTATTTGCAAAAAAAAAAATGTTTATCAGTTTGAACATATGTTGTCTTTGTAGCATATTCAACTGAATATGGGTTGAAAATGATTTGCAAATCATTGTATTCCGTTTATATTTACATCTAACACAACTTCCCAACTCATATGGAAACGGGGTTTGTATTAGACATAGCTGTATTGTACATTTTTGTTGGTCTTTTCATTTAACTAAATGATGTGGAACCCACTAGCCGTCCAAGTTGCGCTGGGAAGTTCTAATCATTAGTCGTAGTTTTCTGTGCTTTGATACAGACCAATTAATTTTGCAACAGGGTAACATATTTCTCACAGTAGGTCATGTACTGTCATGGTTGTTAAAGAAATCGGAAGCTACCCACTGCACCAACCACTGCAGGGATTATCTGGAAGAAGCCTTTTACCTATTTGCTTAGTTAAGTCTGGTTGGTAACTTTGTTTTGGTCTTGATTTGTATTCTTCTTGTTTGTTGCAGGCCAGCCAGCTCGGAGTGTACCGGGCCTTTGTGGATAACTATGAGGTTGCTGTGGAGACGGCAGACAAGTGCTGCCAGGCAAACACACATTTTGCCCAGATATCTGAGGTATGTAATCATGCTACACACAGCAGGGACTGCAGCCAAGTGTTTGATGCGGTGCAGCTGCTCGGGACAAGTGATGACAGTGCAGTTTTTTAATGACCCCGCACATTGTAAAGAGAGACAAAGCTCTTTGTAGTGGTATTAATTGTTTTAATTGCACCATTGTGCAATGCGGACAGTCAATCAATCAATCAATCAATCAATCAAAGTTTAGCCCTTAATCACAAATGCCTCAAAGAGCTGCATTAACAACAACATCCTCAGCTCTGATCCCACATCAGCAAGACGAGACTTAAGGAACGCGTGAATAATATTCTCAGCGTTGGTTGTGGACAAAATGGGACTAATTTTAGCAATATTACGGAGATGAAAGAAGGCTGATTTAGTAACACTCTTAATGTTTGACTCAAACGAGGGAGTTGGGTCGAAGATTCTTTACCGAGTTGCTTTGTATAATTGTTTGGTTGTCAAATGTTAACGTGGTAGCTTGTTGACAATGAGTCAGAACTTCGAATTTTATAAGGTAGTGATCAGACATTATTTTACTGTATGGGAGTACCATAACTTTGGAGGTGGTGACACCCCGGAAGAGGCGTGGGTTAATTTATTATTTGTGTCAGACCACGGCTATCAATTATAGTCTGGAGCGCCACACACAGAGGGTCTGATGGTGACTATGATTTTATTAACTTATTTTGTCTTCCTAACAGAATCTCAAAGTCAAATGCACAAAGGACTGCAAAGATCAATCAGAGAAGAAATCCCTGGAGAGTGAGTATCGAGTGCAGAAATGAAGGGTGGACATGGTCATTATTAGTGGAGTTTTTGGAGCCATGACTAGTTTTGAGCTGATTCCTTCCCCTCTACAGCTCTTCTTTACAAGCCTGTGGACCGAGTGACCCGCAGCACACTAGTTTTGCATGTAAGTCGACCTGCAAAGTAGGGGGGGGGGGACCGGTTCACAAAATCCACAGTTCGGATCTTTGACACAGTTTTACTGTTCGGTTCGGTGTACTCTGTTGTTCTTTTTAACACACCAGAATACAATAACATACCAATAATCCATCATGACTGTTTATCAATTGTGGTTCTTGAAAAAATATCTTATAAAATAAAACCTAAAAATGGCTCCTGTAGCTCTGACCCTTGAATTAGTGTAAACAAAAAATGTAACTGTACAATCTTTTAAACACATTATATATATATATATATATATATATATATATATATACCATCAACATAAAGTGAAGCACAAGTTGTATCAGTATACTAGTTTAAAAAAAAATAATTTAAAAACAAAAATAATTGAATACAAAAATGTACATTAATTGTTAAAATACATTACTGGACAATTTTCACCAGGATTCTACTGCAAGTCAAAGCATAATCATTTTGTGACACAAATGTACTAATAAGTGCTCTCAGTTAAATATTGCTTATCTAATAAATTTTTCTGAAAGCTTTATTTAGTTAGTGCAGACTTAGACTTAGACAAACTTTATTGTTCCACAAGGGAAATTGTTCCACAAAGTAGCTCAGTTTCATAGGATGGAAAGGGTAAGGATGGAAGGATAATGCAGGTATTAAGTGGACAAAAAATGTTCCATAGTAGCAATATAAAATATAACATATATGTAGGGATGATGTTCGAAACCGGTTCTCCCGGTTGTTCGATAAGAAAAGAACCGTTCGATAAGAAAAGAACCGATTCCATGGACTTGAATCCCTTTTTGAGAACCGGTTCCCGTTATCGAGACCACTATAGTAAAGAAAAAGAGTTGGTTTTTATTCGAATCCCTGGGAACGAATCCCGTCCCACAAGAAATGCCCTGTGGGACATCACAGGAAATGACGTAGCTCAGTCTAATGACTGAACTACGTCATTTCCTGTGATGTCCCACAAGCAGCAAAAATAATGGACCGGAAAAAACGCCTCACGGCATGGCTATTCACCTATAGTGATCACAGAGACAGGTTGTTTTTGTGTTACTGTATATATTTGTTTTTCTGAAAAATCTCACTTAATATACTTTGGGTAACAACAGTCAATATGTATTTATTTTATTTTTTTAGGGGGGTAACAGTCAATATTTATTAATTTTTTTAATATATATTTTTTCCTTATAAAATAAAAGTGAGCTTTTGTTAAACCAAATATTGTTTTTTTCCATATAAAACAACCTATCTGGATTCGATAAGAGAATCGATAAGGAATCGGTTCGATAAGAGGATTCGATAATGGGCTCGAACTCGATAATTTCTTATCAAACATCAACCCTACATATATGTAATATTTACGTATTATATATACAGTATATAATATATACTTGTATATTATATTATTATATTATACTATATTTCTATATAATACATACAATATATAACAAATCCCAATTACCAAGTACAATATTACAGTATATGTAATAGCAGCAAAAAAAAATACAAATAAAATACAAATAAAAAAGCTGGCAAGCTAAAAATGTACTGCTCTTAAGGGCTTAGGGGCACTTGACGGCTGTTATGTTTTTGAGTGAAACGACTCAACTAGGCTGTGTAGAAAAAAGAGAGTGCCTCCCAAGTAACCTCTGCCGTTCTGTCTGTACATTGAGCTTGCAACGGTGATGTCGTCCACAACAACACACGCAGATGAGATGTGTTGTAGGTCAGTGGTCCCCAACCACCGGGCCGCACAAGAAATAAAAAAATAAAAAAATAAAATTGTTTTTTTTCTTTTTTTTATTAAATCAACATAAAAAACACAAGATACACTTAAAATTAGTGCACCAACCCAAAAAAACCCTCTCCCCCATTTACACACATTCACACTCATTCGCACAAAAGGGTTGTTTCTTTCTGTTATTAATATTTCTGGTCCCTACATTATATATCAATACAGTCTGCAGGGATACAGTCCGTAAGCACACATGATTGTATTTTTTTATGACAAAAATAATAATAAAAAATAAATGATCGGCGCTGGACTCATGATTTCACCAGACAAATGTTACTTCCTACCCCGATGACAGAATTTCACTCACATTTATGTCACTTTCCGTGATATTCCATGTTCATTTTTTTATTGGCTCCGATTCCGTCCACGCCCTTAACATGAAAATCATATGGCCTTACTTCGCCTCATGTTTGGTATGATCAGAACTACATGTGCACGCGTCAAACTGATGAGTAAAACAAAGAAAAAACATAATCTGAGCAACATATGCGCTTTGAATTGTGTCAGGTCAACAGAACGGCTTAGATTTTTTTTCATAAACTGTTCCCTTTCTGCTCCAAATTCATCCTGCAAAGCCCTGACTGAAATTGTCTTTGTTTTGTTATTGTAGGATTTACTGAAGCATACTCCCTCCAGCCACCCTGACTATCCACTGTTACAGGATGCTCTGCGCATCTCACAGAACTTCTTGTCCAGCGTTAATGAAGAAATCACCCCTCGCAGACAGTCCATGACAGTAAAGAAGGGAGAGGTCAGTGTAACTTTATATCTTGCAATCCGCAAAAGGTTGAATCAAGGCAACTGGACTCTTTTTGTTTGTTGAAGATACACTATATTGCCAAAAGTATTTGGCCACCTGCCTTGACTCACATGTGAACTTGAAGTGCCATCCCACTCCTAACCCATAGGGTTCAATATGATGTCGGTCCACCTTTTGCAGCCATCACAGCTTCAACTCTTCTGGGAAGAATGCCCACAAGGTTGCGGAGTGTGTTTATAGGAATTTTCTATAGAGATGTCCGATAATGGCTTTTTTGCAGATATTTCGATATTGTCCAACTCCTAATTACCGATTCCGATATCAACCGATATCGATATATACAGTCGTGGAATTAACACATTATTATGCCTAATTTTGTTGTGATGCCCCGCTGGATGCATTAAACAATGTAACGAGGTTTTCCAAAAATAAATCAACTCAAGTTATGGAAAAAAAATGCCAACATGGCACTGCCATATTTATTATTGAAGTCACAAAGTGCATTTTTTTTTAACATGCCTCAAAACAGCAGCTTGGAATTTGGGACATGCTCTCCCTAAGAGAGCATGAGGAGGTGGAGGTGGGCGGGGTTGGGGGGCGGGGTTGAGGGAGGGGGAGGGGTAGCGGGTGGTGTATATTGTAGCGTCCCGGAAGAGTTAGTGCTGCAAGGGGTTCTGGGTATTTGTTCTGTTGTGTTTATGTTGTGTTACGGTGCGGATGTTCTCCCGAAATGTGTTTGTCATTCTCGTTTGGTGTGGGTTCACAGTGCGGTGCATATTTGTAACAGTGTTAAAGTTGTTTATACCGCCACCCTCAGTGTGACCTGTATGGCTGTTGACCAAGTATGATTTGCATTCACTTGTATGTGTGAAAAGCCGTAGGTATTATGTGACTGGGCACGCAAAGGCAGTCCCTTTAAGGATTATTGGCGCTCTGTACTTCTCCCTACGTCCGTGTACACAGCGGCGTTTTAAAAAGTCATACATTTTACTTTTTGAAACCGATACCGATAATTTCCGATATTACATTTTAAAGCATTTTATCGGCCGATAATATCGGCAGCCCGATATTATTGGACATCTCTAATTTTGATCATTATTGCTTACAGTTTAGGAAAACCTTGAGTTAAAGATTTTAGAAAATGTTTGGTTTTCAAAAACTGTAGACCATGACCACCAAAATTATAACACAACAGCTTGTCATATTTCATTTTGTATGGAAGGAGTTTAAGTCACATATGTTTTACATTTGAAGTTGAATGACTGAAATTAATGGACTTTTACACGATATCCTATTGTTTTTAGTTCCACCTGTACATGTACAAATACTTGTGTGCTGTGACGATACTGAAATGAACAGACTTGAATTTTAAAATCCAATCAGGGACTTTGTGAAATGTCTCTTCTCCCACGCTTCCACTCTAATTTTGGTGTTGACTGTAAATGCTGGGTGCACAGGGTGCATGGACGCGCCAATAAAAGCTGGTCGCTGACTCATTCACGCCTGTCTGCCGGAGTTGTGAAGGAAGCAGAGCAGAAGGAAGCTCATGACTAACCAGTGCCAGCACCGGAGGCGAAGGTCTGTGAGTTGCAAATGAGGAAGACCGGTTGATTCGCTAAAAGCTCACTCCCATCCTTCCTGACTGCAGCATCACTTCCGTCTCCTGGAGTTGCCCTGGAAGTGGGTCTCCTTTATACCAATACTTTTTATGTTGCCTTTCAACATTATAATTGCCAAAAGCCATTGTGCGCGACAAACTAGCCCATTTGCCCACGTATCGTGCCCAAACAAACAATCCTAAGTAATAGTGACTTTTTGAAAGAAATTTGCAAGTGCCAGCAGTTTGCTAAAGAAGGTGAAAAACACTATTAAATTCAAAAAATAACTTGCAGCAAATAACAAAGCTTGCGTGAGCATTCCTTCCACCCCCTTCCCTCTCATTATTTAAAATCTTCAATAAGGGTAAAAGTAACGTTAAATGTTAATTTATACATTCATCATTTACATGCATTTTATATTGTTTTTGGCATGTAAAACTATAATTATTCTCTATAGAATGTGTATTGTGTTCATATGTGTCGAGGGTTGGAATAGAGATGTCCGATAATGGCTTTTTTGCCGATATCCGATATTGTCCAACTCTTAATTACGGATACCGATATATACAGTCGTGGAATTAACACATTATTATGCCTAATTTTGTCGTGATGCCCCACTGGATGCATTAAACAATGTAACAAGGTTTTCCAAAATAAATCAACTCAAGTTATGGAAAAAAAATGCCAACATGGCACTGCCGTATTTATTATTGAAGTCACAAAGTGCATTATTTTATTTAACATGCCTCAAAACAGCAACTTGGAATTTGGGACATGCTCTCCGTGAGAGAGCATGAGGAGGTTGAGGTGGGCGGGGTTGCGGGGGGTTATATTGTAGTGTCCCGGAAGAGTTAGTGCTGCAAGGGGTTCTGGGTATTTGTCCTGTTGTGTTTATGTTGTGTTACGGTGCGAATGTTCTCCCGAAATGTGTTTGTCATTCTTGTTTGGTGTGGGTTCACAGTGTGGCGCATATTTGTAACAGTGTTAAAGTTGTTTATACGGCCACCCTCAGTGTGACCTGTATGGCTGTTGACCAAGTACGCCTTGCTTGTGTGTGTGAAAAGCCATATATATTATGTGATTGGGCCGGCACGCAAAGGCAGTGCCTTTAAGGTTTATTGGCGCTCTGTACTTCTCCCTACGTCCGTGTACGCAGCGGCGTTTTAAAAAGTCATAAATTTTACTTTTTGAAACCGCTACCGATAATTTTGAAACCAATACCAATAATTTCCGATAATACATTTTAAAGCATTTATCGGCCGATAATATCGGCAGTCCGATATTATCGACATCCCTAGTTTGGAATGGATAATTGGATTTACATTATCTTATAGAAAAAATTACCTCAGTTTTCGTGTGGTAGTCTTTGTCGAAACTTTTGGAATGCACTAATATTAACAAAAACTGAGGTACCACAGTAGAGTTTTTTTTGGTGAGAAATATAAGATAATGCAACTGTGGAAGTTTCTTCCTCGCACAGGAGCCCAGCGTGCAGGTTTTAACAAGGTTTTTAATGATCATATGTTTTTCATAAAAGTTTTCTCTCGCAGAACGTGACTTTTCAGTCACGTCCGTATCCTCTCTCCCTCTCTGCTCCCGGCCGCTTACTGTTAATGACAACAGATGATTAGATTAACACGTACCACCTGGGAAATCTAATCACCTGCCAGCTGTGTCTCGCCGTCAACACTGCCACGCCCCCGTCTGATGGTGCTCTGTCCTCAGCACCATGGACAGAGGCAGTGACCTTTGCTCCTGCAGGCAGCGCTGGCTACACCTCCCTCCACAGCAACACTTTTAGCAAATTATTCAAATTATTCCATTATTTCCTTTCATGACATATGATTGTTTGAGCAAAATAAGTCAATCAATTTAAAATAAGTAAAAAGCGTCTCTCCTCCAAAGCCTTGTGTCCCAGCATTTATTCCCTGAGTTCATAAACAATATAACAAAATGTATACCACATCAATAATGTACTGTAGCAAAACAAACAACACCAGTAAACAGATATTTGTTCAAATTAACATAGAGGAGAATTGAAAAATATCAATATCCTCATGCTAGTGTCAATCCAATACTGATACTGGCTTTGGTATCGATATTTAGATCGATCGCCCCCGCCCACACTCAATACCAAATCTCTTTGCAGCTGCTGATTTGCAAAAGAGGGTGCACGAACAGCTGTTTTTTCCATTGGATTATTGAGCAGTTGGCGTCCCGTTTGTGTCGTCTAAAGGAATAAGCGGATGTTATCCTTTTTTGAAACCAGGACACTGTCAGACAGTTTGGAGTGCCTCTCAGCCACCACTGAACAACATGGATTTCCTTGTTTTGGCCGTATTGCAGTGTTTGGCAACAACGTCTCACATGGGCTGTGTCACAATGTAAACAGCCTCCACCCCAGAGGGCAGAGGGGCTGGGAGCCAGCAGCCACTCTAGCCTCAGAGAAAAGGAGAAAACACACCATTTTCTTTCAGATTCATTTTTACTGTACTTTTTATTATAATAGTGATTCGACTGTAACTTCGATGTGTATGCACTAGAGATGCGCGGATAGGCAATTATTTCATCCGCAACCGCATCACAAAAGTCGTCAACCATCCGCCATCCACCCCAACTAACATTTAATCAAAACCGCACCCGCCCGCCATCCGCCACCCGCCCGTTGTTATATATCTAATATAGACGATGCAAGGCATTAGTGAGGTTATAAAGCTTTTGCCTATTAAAGAAAGGAGACTGATTCAATGCAGCAGAGACATTCAATGCGTGCCACGCTGTCACGGCCCAGACGCACACCAGTGCGCAATCATCTGGGAGCCGCGCTGAGCGCACCTCCAAGTGCGCTCGCGCCACTCAAACTGCTGCAGGCAGCTGCGTTCTATCTTGTTTTAACATCCTGTGGCACTCTTCTGGGATCACGGCGGACGAAACTGCTCATGCTCAGGGTGTTTGTGGAGGTTCGGGGTTTTGCACAAATGTGATGCACCATGTTAGATGTCCCGGTTTTGTGACTGTCGTAGACATAAACAGCGTCGCAGCTCTTGCAAATCACGTAGCCAGCATTACTATCATCCTGATTTACAACCTCATAAAAACGAGTCCACGCTGAACTTTTCTGGCCTTTTTTTCCCCTGGTCTTTAGTATTCCCTTTTTTAGTTTGTCGCGTACCACGTTTGCTGCCGGCGTTGCCATCTCTTTTTTTTTTCTTCTTCTGTTGTGGCATGCTGCAGGTGCCTGCTCGTTTTTCGTATGTGGGTAACAACATTTAACTATGTATATATATTTCCGAATTGGTTTAACTGCCACCCGCCTGAATCTATTTAAAATCTAATTTTTTTTAAATTTCAACCGCCCGACCCGACCCGCGGATAAAATCTTTTTTTTATTTATTTCAACCGCCCGACCCGCGGATAATCCGCGGACTCCGCGGTTGTGACATAAGTCGTAGATATTATGTGATTGGGCCGACACGCAAAGGCAGTGCCTTTAAGGTTTTTTTGCGCTCTGTACTTCTCCCTACGTCCGTGTATACAGCGGCGTATCAAAAAGTCATAAATTTTACTTTTTGAAACCGATACCGATAATTTTGAAACCGATACCGATAATTTCCGATATTACATCTTAAAGCATTTATCGGCCGATTTATATCGGCAGTCCGATTTTATCGGACATCTCTAGTCATTTATTATTTTTTTAAATGGATGATATTGTTGCTGGGGCAGCACGGTGGTAGAGGGGTTAGTGCGTCTGCCTCACAATACGAAGGTCCTGAGTGGTCGTGAGTTCAATCCCGGCCTCGGGATCTTTCTGTGTGGAGTTTGCATGTTCTCCCGGTGACTGCGTGGGTTCCCTCCGGGTACTCCGGCTTCCTCCCACTTCCAAAGACATGCACCTGGGGATAGGTTGATTGGCAACACTAAATTGGCCCTAGTGTGTGGATGTGAGTGTGAATGTTGTCTGTCTATCTGTGTTGGCCCTGCGATGAGGTGGCGACATGTCCAGGGTGTACCCGCCTTCCGCCCGATTGTAGCTGAGATAGGCTCCAGTGCCCCCCGCGACCCCGAAGGGAATAAGCGGTAGAAAATGGATGGATGGATGGATATTGTTGCTGTTTTTGGAGAGTAAAATCATGATTTTAACCTTTGGGAACAAGCTTTTTTGCTCTACCAGAATATGCTGAGTGTATGTCACACTTGGCTTTACTGTAATCATGGTGGGGGACGAGGAAAGACTGGTGTGTTGTTTCCTTTATTTTTGATAAGCTTACAATGTTATGCGGGGGGGGGGCGCAAAATATTTTCTTCTTCGTGGGGGGGAGTAACAGAAAATATTTACGAAGCACTGGTTTAAACACTGTTATCACAGAAGTAGTATTTAAATTTGATACAGTAATAGCAGGTGAATTAATATAAATGATTACATTCTGAAGTGCAGTTCTTGTCCCTGTACAGCGTTTGTAACAGCCTTTTTTAAAATTTCCTTCCTGTCGGTAGAATCGTCAGCTTCTGAGAGATCGCTTCATGGTGGAGCTGGTTGAAGGTTCCAGGAAACTCCGTCATGTCTTCCTCTTCACTGACCTGCTGCTCTGTACCAAGCTGAAGAAACAGGCTGTAGGGTGAGTCAGGACAACATCCTCTGGTTCATCATTTAGGGCCCTATTTTCCCGTCAGCGCTTAAGTGATTTTCTGCCCGCTTGAAGTTATTTACGTTTCTCTTATTTGTATTCTCCCATTCAGCCTGCGGGCACGCCCAGCCCGCGTAAATGAGGCACAAAGTACAAACCCCGTTTCCATATGAGTTGGGAAATTGTGTTAGATGTAAATATAAACGGAATACAGTGATTTGCAAATCATTTTCAACCCATATTCAGTTGAATATGCTACAAAGACAACATATTTGATGTTCAAACTCAGAAACCTTATTTTTTTTTTGCAAATAATGATTAACTTAGAATTTCATGGCTGCAACACGTGCCAAAGTAGTTTTTTTTTTTATGTTGATTTAATTAAAAAAAACAAAAGAAAACAATACCGATAATAAAAAAAAACGATACCGATAATTTCCGATCTTACATTTTACCGCATTTATCGGCCGATAATATCTGCAGGCCGATATTATCGGACATCTCTAAACTTATACTAAAAAGTAGTTTATTGTTCTTAATGGAAAGGCAACAAGGCTTTACTCTCGGGGTCTACGAGCCGCTCAGGCAAATCATATGGTCTAAAAATGCATTTTTCCATCGATAACATGACATCATCGCGCCAAGTGCGTGCTCTTTCAGTCAATTAGTGCGCAAGAAATATATATATATATATATATATATATATATATACATACATACATACATGTATATGTGTGTATATATGTATATATATATATATATATATATATATATATATATATATATATATATATATATATATATATATAATTAATTGTATATATATATATATATATATATATATATATATATATATAAAATTAATTGTATATATATAATTATATATATATATATATATATATATATATATATATATATATATATATATATACATATTTATTTACAGCCCAGCCCCCGGCCCAAATTTTTTTAATTGTAATTTTGAGGAATTTATCTGAATGTGCATGAACAAAATTGTTTGAATTGTCACATGTTAAATGTTTAAATATTAACTGTCAGTTTACTGTCCATTTGGCTGTCATCCGTTTTAATTATGAGACACAATTGTGTCAAAATCATGATTTATTTTTTTTCATGCTTGAAATAAGAAATTATTACTTTAAAAAAGTAGTTTTGTACTTGTGAGTGTTGATGACACAGCTTTGCAACAGTTGATATTCTAGTTTTGACCATGTTTTACTCAATATAGGTCATCAAATCTCAGCAACAAGCTGTAATATCTTACTGGGATAATTTAGGACCAAAACCCTTAAAACAAGTAAAACACTCTGAACATAAAATCTGCTTAGTGAGAAGAATTATCTTATCAGACAGAAAATAAGCAAATATCACCCTTATTTGAGATATTTCATCTTACTTAGATTTTAGTTTTTGCAGTGCAGAAAAGATTAGAGGGCTTTCTGAGAGTCTGTTTTATAATTGTATTATGTGTGGCGTACACTGCATCCAAACTTCAAGTGCAATATGTTTTTCCTTCTTGGGGCACTGGACTTGTTGTAGCCTCAGAGGCGAAAATTTAAGTCAATGCAAGAATATCGGGATGTGACAGGGAACACCCACATTTACTGTAAGGGTTGCTCCACCCAGAGTGCGCATCTTGGATAAAAGCGCATAGTGACAGACCTAAGTAGACGGGCAGAATGCTGCACAGACAGAATCCGTGTAATTTTGCATCTTTTTTCACTTAAGCACATGGGATAATAGGGCCCTCAGAGATTGAGAATCTCACAGGCAAAGTCAAACCCTTCTCTCAGGTCTATGCTGCAAAAAGTACCTGTAGTGAACAGCTTTGAAAAAAGTATAGTCTAGATATCTTGTCCTCAAACAGCAAAGGACAACAGTATGACTGCAAGTGGTACATTCCGCTGGTTGACCTGACCTTCCAGACCATCGAGGACTGCGAGTCGACCCCCATCCCTCTGGTCCAGGATGAGGAGATTGATGCCATCAAGATCAAAATATCCCAGATCAAGAATGAGATTCAAAGAGAGAAGGTAAGGGTAGAATCTAGAAATGGGTAGCATGAGAAAAGCATTAACCTGGCGTCTGTTTGTTCTTTAGAGAACCACCAAAGGACTAAAAGTGGTGGAGCGACTGAGGAAGAAGTTATCAGAGCAGGAGTCTCTGCTTCTTCTAATGTCGCCCAACATGGCTTTCAGAGTGGCTCACAGAAATGGGAAGGTGAGCTACTACGAATACACAGACTATTACAGAATTCTTATAATCAAGTTTGCTTGTTTGTGTAATTCTACATTGTTGGAGGTACAGAACCCCACCAGTTTCATATGCACATTCACCGAACCCTTCTTTAGTGAAAAATAAAATGTTGTTTTTTTCAAATTCAAGACAAAGTTATATGTTTTTGGTAACACTTTAGTATGGGGAACATATTCTAAGTAACAAAGACTTAATTTAGAGTTATTTGGTTAGGGTTAGGGCAGTACGGTGGAAGAGGGGTTAGTGCATCTGCCTCACAATGCGAAGGTCCTGAGTAGTCTTGGGTTCAATCCCGGGCTCTGGATCTTTCTGTGTGGAGTTTGCATGTTCTCCCCGTGCCTGCGTGGGTTCCCTCCGGGTACTCCGGCTTCCTCCCACTTCCAAAGACATGCACCTGGGGATAGGTTGATTGGCAACACTAAATTGGCCCTAGTGTGTGAATGTTGTCTGTCTATCTGTGTTGGCCCTGCGATGAGGTGGCGACTTGTCCAGGGTGTACCCCGCCTTCCGCCCGATTGTAGCTGAGATAAGCTCCAGCGCCCCTCGCGACCCCAAAGGGAATAAGCGGTAGAAAATGGATGGGATGGATCAATCAATCAATCAATGTTTATTTATATAGCCCTAAATCACAAGTGTCTCAAAGGGCTGCACAAGCCACAACGACATCCTCGGTACAAAGCCCACATAAGGGCAAGGAAAAACTCACCCCAGTGGGACGTCGATGTGAATGACTATGAGAAACCTTGGAGAGGACCGCATATGTCGGTAACCCCCCCCTCTAGAGGAGACCGAATGCAATGGATGTCGAGTGGGTCTGACATAATATTGTGAGAGTCCAGTCCATAGTGGATCCAACATAATAGTAAGAGTCCAGTCCATAGTGGGGCCAGCAGGACACCATCCCGAGCGGAGACGGGTCAGCAGCGCAGAGATGTTCCCAGTCGATGCACAGGCGAGCGGTCCACCCCGGGTTCCGACTCTGGACAGCCAGCACTTCATCCATGGCCACCGGACCTGTGCCCCCCCACCCCCTCCACAGGAAGAGAGGAGCAGAGGAGAAAAGAAAAGAAACGGCAGATCAACTGGTCTAAAAGGGGGGCTATTTAAAGGCTAGAGTATACAAATGAGTTTTAAGATGGGACGTAAATGCTTCTACTGAGGTGGCATCTCTAATTGTTACCGGGAGGGCATTCCATAGTACTGGAGCCCCAATAGAAAACGCTCTATAGCCCGCAGACTTTTTTTGGGCTCTGGGAATCACTAATAAGCCGGAGTTCTTTGAACGCAGATTTCTTGCCGGGACATATGGTACAATACAATCGACAAGATAGGCTGGAGCTAGACCGTGTAGTATTTTATACGTAAGTAGTAAAACCTTAAAGTCACATCTTAAGTGCACAGGAAGCCAGTGCAGGTGAGCCAGTATAGGCGTAATATGATCAAACTTTCTTGTTCTTGTCAAAAGTCTAGCAGCCGCATTTTGTACCAATTGTAGTCTTTTAATGCTAGACATAGGGAGACCCGAAAATAATACGTTACAGTAGTCGAGACGAGACGTAACGAACGCATGAATAATGATCTCAGCGTCGCTAGTGGATAAAATAGAACGAATTTTAGCGATATTACGGAGATGAAAGAAGGCCGTTTTAGTAACACTCTTAATGTGTGACTCAAAGGAGAGAGTTGGGTCGAAGATAATACCCAGATTCTTTACTGATTCGCCTTGTGTAATTGTTTGGTTGTCAAATGTTAAGGTGGAATTATTAAATAAATGTCGGTGTTTAGCAGGACCGATAATCAGCATTTCCGTTTTCTTGGCGTTGAGTTGCAAGAAGTTAGCGGACATCCATTGTTTAATTTCATTAAGACACGCCTCTAGTTGACTACAATCCGGCGTGTTGGTCAGCTTTAGGGGCATGTAGAGTTGGGTGTCATCAGCATAACAATGAAAGCTAACACCGTATTTGCGTATGATGTCGCCTAGCGGCAGCATGTAAATACTAAAGAGTGCAGAGCCAAGAACCGAACCCTGAGGAACTCCGCACGTTACCTTAACATAGTCCGAGGTCCCATTGTTATGGGAGACGCACTGCATCCTGTCAGTAAGATAAGAGTTAAACCACGACAAAGCTAAGTCTGACATACCAATACGTGTTTTGATACGCTCTAATAAAATATTATGATGGTTAGGGCTAGAGGGTTAGGGTTATAATAAGGCCATGCCGAATAAGGCATTAATAAGTACTTAATAATGACTAGTTAAGAGCTAATATGTTACTAATTTGCATGTTAATAAGCAACTTCTTAATGGTGAATATGTTCCCCATCCTAAAGTGTTACCATGTTTTTAAATGAACCGTCCATGAACATCACCTTGTTCAAAGAACAAAACCAACACAGTGCATAAACTCACAACAAATTACACACCTGCAAATCAGTCTGACTTTTGCTGTTGCTGTATCTGTAATACGCTGATAGGGAGAAGTTTTTATTTACACGATGAGTCGGGTGTGTCTTGACCTCCGCCGAACCCCTGAGCCCGACTCACCGAACCCCTAGGGTTCGATCGAACCCAGGTTAAGAACCACTGTTCTAAAGACAGATATTGCTCAGGTTTGGGGCTACGACTTAGTTCCTAGTTCTGTGACCTTGCAACATTTCTCTAATGCGGTTGTATGTGGGGGTTGTGTGTGTGGGCATTGGGCATTGTTTGGGCATTCGCAGCACTTTTGTTGTGCAATATTTTTTTTTCCTTTGCAGCATAATTCCCGTTGCTTGTGTTGTATGGTATTTATGTTTTTGGTTTTTGCATCATTGATGCATTGGCCCCTGATACCCACCATATGTTTTTAAAATGAAATACTGTATGTGCCTTGGTTTAGTAAAAGTTAGGAAGCACTTGAATAGTGTGCACAAGATTTCCCTTGTGAGGGGATGCTGTCCTCTGCTGTTTAGAGCATGTCATTACAGCACCCAATTAAAATTCAGTTCAAATCCCATCCTGTCATCCAGGGTTTCACATTTCTCATCTCCTCTGACTACGAACGGGCTGAATGGAGGGATATCATCCGTGAACAGCAAAAGAAATGCAAGTCTTCTCATACTATCGTGATGATGTCCTAAATATGTATCTGAATATGTATTGATGTATATCTTGTAGGTTTCAAAAGCTTCTCACTAACATCCCTGGAGCTGCAGATGCTTACTAACTCATGTGTGAAACTCCAGACTGTCCACACTGTTCCAGTGACCATGAACAAAGAGGGTGAGGTTCACAAATGTCTTAATTGAAACATACTTTTGTATTTCTGACTCAACATATTTTCCCCACACAGATGATGAATCTCCGGGGTTGTACGGATTCCTGAATGTAATTGTCCACTCTGCATGTGGACTCAAGCAGAGCTTAAGTAAGTGTCGTAGAAACGGGGTGTGATGTTACTTAATGCTCTACGCACTGGTTTGTTTTGTGTGGAAGAACAGCTGCGGTGATGGGGAGCACGTAGGATTAGTCAGGAACACTGTGTGGTGTGTACACAAGCTGCCTTCAATTTCACTTTATCACTGCTTGCTTAAACTCAAGCATTTTAGACACAACTGTAGACACAAAAGCTATTTATTTAAATGGCAGTGCGTTTCCCACCTAGGCCTTCAGTGATGTCCGACTTCAATGATTACCTCTCAAAATACCATAATTTATGTCCCCACATTGCTGGAGGAATACTATACAGGAACACATTTACGCCCTACTGTGCATTGAAACACATCAACAGTGTATAAAACAGGTTATTTTCTGGCGCATTTAAAAATCAATTAAAAAGCATCAGCAATTAAAACATAACTTATGTGGTACTGTCAAAATTTAAATTGCAAAAAATATATTAAACATGAAAAAAATAAAGAAATAAAATATCTGAATTCACAATTTATAGCACCCATTCGACGCCGTATAAGCCGGTGGTACCGCTCGTAGTCAGCTTATTCGAGTGGAAATGGCGAGCATTTCCCCATTTCATCGCCGGGACAGCTGAGCTAGCTTGCGGGGTTGGCCGACATCGTCTCACAAGATGTAGTTTCTCTTTAAATATCCTTCTTGAAAATGGCCTTGCCAATACTTATCTGCCACCTAATCAACGTTTTGTTCTCCTTCTTTGTGGGTTAAAAAAGTGAGTATCGGTGATTTCTCTGCAAGCCCGGTATGGCTACGGCGCAACACTTCCTGCTTCCTGCTAAATTGAAACTTGTGATTGGATACTCACTTTGGAATGACAAGTGAGTATCCAATCACAGTCTCGTTAACATCAGGCTACTTAGATAGGCTACTGTCAACAACCTGTGATCTGATTGACTATCACAACTGTCTATCAACTGTATGTGTTCTCAAATTCATCCGCTAACGGTCCCGGTGAGTAACCAATCACAGGACGCGTAA
>NC_084559.2:5897500-5907500 GCF_033978685.3 Nerophis lumbriciformis | reverse complement strand
TCCGTGGCTCACTAGTGCAACAACAAGGCCGGTAATGTGTCCCGTGAAAAACTAATAACTAAAGTTCCTAAGGTGAATAATGTAAACTCACTACACCGGTATGTTTTAGCGCTTCCATAGTGAGATATAAGTTAGAACTTTACACTACCTTATATTAAAAATGGCAACAGCAGAGGATGAATGTCCCATAACAAGAAGATAGCGAAAAAGAAGAAGCTTATGGACTACGGTATCGCCACGGACTACAGTGGCGGACGTACGCAAATTTTCAGTACTTATGCAGATCTCAAATACAGATCAGCAGGTACCAGAAGCATACTTGCCAAACCTCCAGATTTTCCTGGGAGACTCCCGAATTTCAGTGCCCCTCCCGAAAATCTCCCGGGGCAACCATTCTCCCGAATTTCTCCCGATTTCCACCGGGACAACAATATTGGGGGCGTGTCTTAAAGGCACTGCCTTTAGCGTCCTCTACAACCTGTCGTCACGTCCGCAAACAGCGTGCCGGCCCAGTCACATAATATATGCGGCTTTTACACACACATAAGTGAATGCAAGGCATACTTGATCAACAGCCATACAAGTCACACTGAGGGTGGCCGTATAAAAAACTTTAACACTGTTACAAATATGCGCCACACTGTGAACCCACACCAAACAAGAATGACAAACACATTTCGGGAGAACATCCACACCGTAACACAACACACAACACACCTACTCAGTGGCCTAGTGGTTAGAGTGTCCGCCCTGAGATCGGTAGGTTGTGAGTTCAAACCCCGGCCGAGTCATACCAAAGACTATAAAAATGGGACCCATTACCTCCCTGCTTGGCACTCAGCATCAAGGGTTGGAATTGGGGGTTAAATCACCAAAAATGATTCCCGGGCGCAGCACCGCTGCTGCCCACTGCTCCCCTCACCTCCCAGGGGGTGATCAAGGGGATGGGTCAAATGCAGAGGACAAATTTCACCACACCTAGTGTGTGAGTGACAATCATTGGGACTTTAACTTAACTTTAACATAAACACAACAGAACAAATACCCAGAACCCCTTGCAGTACTAACTGCATCTCCCGAATTCTGAGGTCTCAAGGTTGGCAAGTATGACCAGAAGGTAAGAAAAGTTGGTTTTGCATAATATAGTGAAACAAAACGCCAGATAATATGTCTGCTAATGGGTGCCATTTTGCAGTCCTTATACACACACCATAGTAATACTTGTATCTCTGACTATCAATCAATCAATCAATCAATGTTTATTTATATAGCCCTAAATCACAAGTGTCTCAAAGGGCTGCACAAGCCACAACGACATCCTCGGTACAAAGCCCACATAAGGGCAAGGAAAAACTCACCCCAGTGGGACGTCGATGTGAATGACTATGAGAAACCTTGGAGAGGACCGCATATGTGGGTAACCCCCCCACTCTAGGGGAGACCGAATGCAATGGATGTCGAGTGGGTCTGACATAATATTGTGAGAGTCCAGTCCATAGTGGATCTAACATATGGTAACTATGGTAGCAGTAATGGTCCGACAATCCATCAAGCGGTGCGGCTTCAAAGTCGTACTAAAAACATTTTGACAGATTTTTGAGCGCCATGTGTAATGTTCTTTATTTTCAAAGGAACTTTTAAAGTTTTGGTGTTGTTTACTGCCATCATATTATGTGTGACTTCCATTGATTGATTGATTGATTGAAACTTTTATTAGTAGATTGCACAGTACAGTACATATTCCGTACAATTGACCACTAAATGGTAACACCCGAATAAGTTTTTCAACTTGTTTAAGTTTAAGTCCAGGTCCACGTTAATCAATTCATGTACTGGTCGTACTTATCATTACACTGCAAAAAGTCAGTGTTCAAAAACAAGAAAGAAAGAAAAAAAAAAAAATTAGGGGTATTTTATTTGAACTAAGCAAAATTATCTGCCAATAGAACAACAAAAAAATTCGGCTTGTCAAGACTTTCCAAAACAAGTAAAATTAGCTAACCTCAATGAACCCAAAAATACCTTAAAATAAGTATATTCTCATTAATAACAAGTGCACTTTTCTTGGTAGAAAAAAAAACACCAGACCTTTTTGCTCAATATCCATCCATCCATCCATCTTCTTCCGCTTATCCGAGGTCGGGTCGCGGGGGCAGCAGCCTAAGCAGGGAAGCCCAGACTTCCCTCTCCCCAGCCACTTCATCCAGCTCTTCCTGTGGGACCCCGAGGCGTTCCCAGGCCAGCCGGGAGACATAGTCTTCCCAACGTGTCCTGGGTCTTCCCCGCGGCCTCCTACCGGTCGGACGTGCCCTAAACACCTCCCTAGGGAGGCGTTCGGGTGGCATCCTGACCAGATGCCCAAACCACCTCATCTGGCTCCTCTCGATGTGGAGGAGCAGCGGCTTTACTTTGAGCTCCCCCCGGATGGCAGAGCTTCTCACCCTATCTCTAAGGGAGAGCCCCGCCACCCGGCGGAGGAAACTCATTTCGGCCGCTTGTACCCGTGATCTTGTCCTTTCGGTCATAACCCAAAGCTCATGACCATAGGTGAGGATGGGAACGTAGATCGACCGGTAAATTGAGAGCTTTGCCTTCCGGCTCAGCTCCTTCTTCACCACAACGGATCGATACAGCGTCCGCATTACTGAAGACGCGGCACCGATCCGCCTGTCGATCTCACGATCCACTCTTCCCTCACTCGTGAACAAGACTCCGAGGTACTTTTTGCTCAATATGTTGAAAAATATTCTTAAATGAAGTAAATGCTAGTGCCATTATCTTGACATAATGATATGCGCTCGGCATCTTGATTTTTTTTTTCATGCTTGAAGTAAGAAATTATTACTTTAAAAAAGTAGTTTTGTACTTGTGAGTGTTGATGACACAGTTTTGCAACAGTTGATATTCTAGTTTCAAGCATGTTTTAATCTCAGCAACAAGCTGTAATATCTTACTGAGATCTTTTACGACCAAACCCTTAAAACAAGTAAAACACTCTAACATAAAATCTGCTTAGTGAGAAGAATTATCTTATCAGACAGAAAAGAAGCAAATATCACCCTTATTTGAGATATTTATTCTTACTTCGATTTCAGTTTTTGCAGTGTACACCATGCACCAAATAAAATAGCTTCGAGGGTCAGTAAGCACAGCCAAAATGATTCCGTACATTAGGCGCACCGGGTTATAAGGCGCACTGTCGAGTTTTGAGAAAATGAAAGGATCGTAAGTGCAAAGCTAGGCTGTGGATCAATAAAAACAAGGGGGCACGGGGCTGAAAATGACCCTGGCGCTACATGTCGTTACTCGTACTAATCAGTGATTGGCCGAAGACAATCCTATTGTTGTTATCTTGTCTGTTGTGACAAGTGCCAGTGAGAAGCAGCAGCAGCAGGCGTCAACACTTCGCTAATGAGGGTAGGAGGGGATTCTTCGGAGTTAATCTCCCAAATCCATCTGATAAGTAGAACAACACAAAGGCAGCACAGTCAGCAGGTTGCATGGCTTTGTTGGTTTCCCTGGCGGTGTGGAACAGCACATCTAAAATCAACTTTGTGACAATATGTATGGAACGTTTGAGACGGACTCCAGGCTTCTTCAGGGAGGATTTTCAAGACTGCTCACTGTCTATATAGCTCATCAATTCCCAGCTTTTCACCCTTGGTTAGTGAAAGAGGATTATTTTGAAAGGTGAGGGGCTCATGCCAGAAAACAATGAATGTGTGCAATCTCCGTGGAGAAAGTGAGTATCAGACATTTAGTCCATCGGAGGAAGAGGTGGACATGGCTCCCAGGAGAACTCAGAGTACGGGGGCTTGTCTTTGGGACAGAGTCCGTAGCCGTCTGCTCAGACCAAAGGTAAAGGACAAGTTACATTTTATTAAAAGTAGTTTTAGAGAGGGGGCTTTGTACATTTTTATGAAGGCTGTAGGGCATTGTTGGCAATGTTCTGAGAGGACACAGGAGTGTGAGAGAGAACATCAGTGTGCAGCAGATTTGAGATGACTTAAGGTTTATGGAGGACTTCGACAGATTGGATGGACCGTAGAGGATGCTGTTCCAAGTAATCCAGTCTGGAAAGGATGGGATGGAGGTGGGTGTAGGCTGTTTTAGGGATATGGTTGACCAATGAGAGGCTATTGTCAAATACGACACAACGATTGAGGATCCAGGGAACAAGGTTAGGCTATTTATTGACAGATTGAAATCTTTGACTCAATGGGTCAGAGATTTGGACAAATAATGGCGAGTTATGTTTTGATTGATTGATTGATTGAAACTTTTATTAGTAGATTGCACAGTACAGTACATATTCCGTACAATTGACCACTAAATGGTAACACCCGTATACGTTTTTCAACTTGTTTAAGTCGGGGTCCACGTAAATCAATTCATGGTACAAATATATACTATCAGCATAAAACAGTCATCACACAAGTTAATCATCAGAGTATATACTGTACATTGAATTAGGCTAGGGTTGAGGTGGGACGTGGAGGGGGGAGGGTGTTAGTCTAGGGCTGAAGTTGCCTGGAGGTGTTCTTTTAGTGCGGTTTACTGTAGTCAGTGCTTAAGAAGGTGCAGTTATTGATGGAGATTAATTTCTGTCTCGTTGCGAGTTGGGTCACATCCTCATGTAAACTAGAGAGGTGGGGTATTGTTCAAAGCAGAAGTCTTCAACCAGGGGGTTCGAAGAGGTACTGCAGGAGGGTTGTTTGAGTTTGTGTTTATTGTTGTGAAATTTTCGACCGTTTTAAAATATTTTCAAACAGGTTTTTCACAACTTTAAATGTCTAAATACACATTAAAGTTGATCCAACACACCGGTACCGGTCCGTGACGCATATGCTACCGGGCCGCACAGCAACATTAATTGTGTGAAGGCTCCAAAGCCTTCACACAATTAATAAGGTTTTCTACACCAAAATTAATCTATTTTTATTCCACTTCTTCTTCTTCTTCTTCTCCAGATTTTAGCGCGCTCTACCTTCCACTTTTTTCATCCGATTCAAACCATTCCAATCGCAGGCTTTCCGTTGACATATTACCAAAATTCCCAGAATTCAAGGTTTTCCGGAACATTTTTCCCCATTCAAAATGAATTGGCCATTTTTCAAACTTCCAACATTTACACATTTTTCAACCGATTCAAACCATTCCACCTTCAACATATTCCACTCATCCGGGACATTGAAACTATATTTTTTTCAAGTTAAAAAAAATTCCAGGAATTCCCAGATTTTTTTTCAAACCCTTTTTTGACCCTTTTTTCTGGCGACTACTACATCCACATTTTTCAACCCATTTCAAATTCCAGGAATTCCTTAATACCATTTCTCAATTAAAGATGTTACTACTTCGACATTTCTCGACCGATTTGAAAAATTCCAACACTAACCATTTCAACACCGAAGATTCAATTTTGTTTGCATTTTCCAAAAAAAATTCCCTCTTTTCCCGAAACCCCCACATTTCCATGGAAAACCCATTGAAAAGAATGGGACATTTTTTCAAAGTTCCACAACTCCCACTCAAACTGTTCCAACTTAAAAATATTCAGCCTGTTCAAGAATTGTGTGCTCCCTTTCAAAAACTGTAAAAAAATTCCCGGATTTCCAAGAATTCTCTGTTTTTAGGGACATTGTCCCCATTCCAAATGAATTATCCATTTTTCACTCTTTCACAATTCCAACATTTTTTAACTTATTTAAAATATTCCACCTTCAACATATTCCACTCATCCTGGACATTCAAACTAAGTCTTTCCCGAGTTCCAAACCAAATTCCGGTTTTCCTGGAAATTCAAATGCTTCAACATTCAAAACATTCAACCGATTCAAACCATTCCACCTTCAACATATTCCACTCATCCTGGACATTGGAACTATAATTTTTCCAGGAATTCCCAGAATTCCAGTTTTTTTCTGGCGACTACTCCTTCCACATTTTTCAACCCATTTCAAATTCCAGGAATTCCTTAATACCATTTCTCAATTAAAGATGTTAATACTTCAACATTTCTCGACCGATTTGAAAAATTCCAACACTAACCATTTCAACACCGAAGATTCAATTTTGTTTGCATTTTCCAAAAAAATTCCCTCTTTTCCCGAAACCCCCACATTTCCATGAAATTCCCATTGAAAAGAATGGGACATTTTTCAAAGTTCCACAACTCCCACTCAAACTGTTCCAACTTCAAAATATTCAGCCTGTTCAAGAATTGTGTGCTCCCTTTCAAAAACTGTAAAAAAAAATTCCCGGATTTCCAAGAATTCTATGTTTTTAGGGACATTGTCCCCATTCCAAATGAATTATCCATTTTTCAGTCTTTCACAATTCCAACATTTTTTAACCTATTCAAAATATTCCACCTTCAACATATTCCACTCATCCTGGACATTCAAACTAAGTCTTTCCCGAGTTCCAAACCAAATTCCGGTTTTCCTGGAAATTCAAATGCTTCAACATTCAAAACATTCAACCGATTCAAACCATTCCACCTTCAACATATTCCACTCATCCTGGACATTGGAACTATAATTTTTCCAGGAATTCCCAGAATTCCAGTTTTTTTCAAACCCTTTTTTCTGGCGACTACTCCTTCCACATTTTTCAACCCATTTCAAATTCCAGGAATTCCTTAATACCATTTCTCAATCAAAGATGTTACTACTTCGACATTTCTCGACTGATTTGAAAAATTCCTACACCAACCATTTCAACTCCGAAGATTCTATTTTGTTTGCATTTCCCCAAAATTCCCTCTTTTCCCGAAACCCCCAAATTTCCATGAAATTCCCATTGAAAAGAATGGGACATTTTTCAAAGTTCCACAACTCCCACTCAAACTGTTCCAACTTCAAAATATTCAACCTGTTCAAGAATTGTGTGCTCCCTTTCAAAAACTGTAAAAAAAAAATTCCCGGATTTCCAAGAATTCTCTGTTTTTAGGGACATTGTCCCCATTCCAAATGAATTATCCATTTTTCAGTCTTTCACAATTCCAACATTTTTTAACCTATTCAAAATATTCCACCTTCAACATATTCCACTCATCCTGGACATTCAAACTAAGTCTTTCCCGAGTTCCAAACCAAATTCCGGTTTTCCTGGAAATTCAAATGCTTCAACATTCAAAACATTCAACCGATTCAAACCATTCCACCTTCAACATATTCCACTCATCCTGGACATTGGAACTATAATTTTTCCAGGAATTCCCAGAATTCCAGTTTTTTTCAAACCCTTTTTTCTGGCGACTACTCCTTCCACATTTTTCAACCCATTTCAAATTCCAGGAATTCCTTAATACCATTTCTCAATCAAAGATGTTACTACTTCGACATTTCTCGACTGATTTGAAAAATTCCTACACCAACCATTTCAACTCCGAAGATTCTATTTTGTTTGCATTTCCCCAAAATTCCCTCTTTTCCCGAAACCCCCAAATTTCCATGAAATTCCCATTGAAAAGAATGGGACATTTTTCAAAGTTCCACAACTCCCACTCAAACTGTTCCAACTTCAAAATATTCAACCTGTTCAAGAATTGTGTGCTCCCTTTCAAAAACTGTAAAAAAAAAATTCCCGGATTTCCAAGAATTCTCTGTTTTTAGGGACATTGTCCCCATTCCAAATGAATTATCCATTTTTCAGTCTTTCACAATTCCAACATTTTTAAACCTTTTCAAAATATTCCACCTTCAACATATTCCACTCATCCTGGACATTCAAACTAAGTATTTCCCGAGTTCCAGACCAAATTCCGGTTTTCCTGGAAATTCAAATGCTTCAACATTCAAAACATTCAACCGATTCAAACCATTCCACCTTCAACATATTCCACTCATCCTGGACATTGGAACTATAATTTTTCCAGGAATTCCCAGAATTCCAGTTTTTTTCAAACCCTTTTTTGACACTTTTTTCTGGCGACTACTCCTTCCACATTTTTCAACCCATTTCAAATTCCAGGAATTCCTTAATACCATTTCTCAATCAAAGATGTTACTACTTCGACATTTCTCGACTGATTTGAAAAATTCCTACACCAACCATTTCAACTCCGAAGATTCAATTTTGTTTGCATTTTCCCCAAAATTCCCTCTTTTCCCGAAACCCCCACATTTCCATGAAATTCCCATTGAAAAGAATGGGACATTTTTCAAAGTTCCACAACTCCCACTCAAACTGTTCCAACTTCAAAATATTCAGCCTGTTCAAGAATTGTGTGCTCCCTTTCAAAAACTGTAAAAAAAAAAATTCCCGCATTTCCAAGAATTCTCTGTTTTTAAGGACATTGTCCCCATTCCAAATGAATTATCCATTTTTCACTCTTTCACAATTCCAACATTTTTAAACCTTTTCAAAATATTCCACCTTCAACATATTCCACTCATCCTGGACATTCAAACTAAGTCTTTCCCGAGTTCCAAACCAAATTCCGGTTTTCCTGGAAATTCAAATGCTTTAACATTCAAAACATTCAACCGATTCAAACCATTCCACCTTCAACATATTCCACTCATCCTGGACATTGGAACTATAATTTTTCCAGGAATTCCCAGAATTCCAGTTTTTTTCAAACCCTTTTTTCTGGCGACTACTCCTTCCACATTTTTCAACCCATTCCAAATTCCAGGAATTCCTTAATACCATTTCTCAATTAAAGATGTTAATACTTCAACATTTCTCGACCGATTTGAAAAATTCCAACACTAACCATTTCAACACCGAAGATTCAATTTTGTTTGCATTTTCCAAAAAAATTCTCTCTTTTCCCGAAACCCCCACATTTCCATGAAATTCCCATTGAAAAGAATGGGACATTTTTCAAAGTTCCACAACTCCCACTCAAACTGTTCCAACTTCAAAATATTCAGCCTGTTCAAGAATTGTGTGCTCCCTTTCAAAAACTGTAAAAAAAATTCCCGCATTTCCAAGAATTCTCTGTTTTTAAGGACATTGTCCCCATTCCAAATGAATTATCCATTTTTCACTCTTTCACAATTCCAACATTTTTTTTAACCTATTCAAAATATTCCACCTTCAACATATTCCACTCATCCTGGACATTCAAACTAAGTCTTTCCCGAGTTCCAAACCAAATTCCGGTTTTCCTGGAAATTCAAATGCTTCAACATTCAAAACATTCAACCGATTCAAACCATTCCACCTTCAACATATTTCACTCATCCTGGACATTGGAACTATAATTTTTCCAGGAATTCCCAGAATTCCAGTTTTTTTCAAACCCTTTTTTCTGGCGACTACTCCTTCCACATTTTTCAACCCATTTCAAATTCCAGGAATTCCTTAATACCATTTCTCAATCAAAGATGTTACTACTTCGACATTTCTCGACTGATTTGAAAAATTCCTACACCAACCATTTCAACTCCGAAGATTCAATTTTGTTTGCATTTTCCCCAAAATTCCCTCTTTTCCCGAAACCCCCAAATTTCCATGAAATTCCCATTGAAAAGAATGGGACATTTTTCAAAGTTCCACAACTCCCACTCAAACTGTTCCAACTTCAAAATATTCAGCCTGTTCAAGAATTGTGTGCTCCCTTTCAAAAACTGTAAAAAAAAATTCCCGGATTTCCAAGAATTCTGTGTTTTTAGGGACATTGTCCCCATTCCAAATGAATTATCCATTTTTCACTCTTTCACAATTCCAACATTTTTTAACTTATTTAAAATATTCCACCTTCAACATATTCCACTCATCCTGGACATTCAATCAATCAATCAATGTTTATTTATATAGCCCTAAATCACAAGTGTCTCAAAGGGCTAAGTCTTTCCCAAGTTCCAAACCAAATTCCAGTTTTCATGAAAATTCAAATGCTTCAACATTCAAAACATGCCAACATTCAAACTATTCTTACATTCATACTTCATTCTGTCAGCATTGGAGCATTCACATGTAATTCCTTCAGGAATTGCCTCATCTAGTTGATTTATAACCTACTGCATTTTCTTCGACTTAACTT